>NC_091746.1:21844477-21894477 GCF_043380555.1 Nothobranchius furzeri
CTCGACCGGAGCGGAGAAACAAGCGTCTGGTCTGAACTGAGGAGCAGCGAGCAGCGGCGGAATTTCGTGAGCGCTTCGCCTCCCGGCGAGTCGCGGCGCTTCGGCGGCCGGTGTGTCCCCGGTGTTAGATCCATACACCTCAGAGTCCTTAGGGTGAGGAGCTCGGACATTCGGGAGAGACTCGGACTAGAGCCGCTGCTCCTCCATATCGAGAGGAGTCAGTTGAGGTGTTTGGGCATCTTGTTAGGATTCCTCCTGGACGTCTCCCTAGGGAGGCGCTTCAGGCATGTCCTGCCGGCAGGAGGCCCCCTGGTCGACCCAGGACACGTTGGAGAAAGTACATCTCCGAACTGGCCTAGGATCGCCTTGGGGTCCTGCTGGAGGAGCTGGTGGAGGTGGCCGGGGAGAGGACAGTCTAGTTGGGATGCTGCCCGCGCGACTTGGACCCGGATAAGCGGGGGAAGACGAGAGACCTCAGAGCCTGCACAGAGGTGTAGGGGTGGATCTGATCGCTAATGTAAAAGGGAGCCTGTCCATGCAGGGCTATGAAAACCAGAACCTTAACCGACACAGTTGTTTTGGGACAGGAGAAACGTGAGTCCTTCTATTTGTGTGAGTCATGATTCTCGCTGCAGAGTTCAGACTTGGAAACAAGGCATTACAATGGCCCGATGGCTATTTACCATCCCCTGTGCTGTGAGTGAAAACAAATCGACATACTTGCTTCTACTTGCTCATTGAAAGCTTGAATACACAATCGTTGAAAAACCACCAACCATCACTACAAAGTTTAAACAGTTCTGACTCCTTTTCCTCCCTAGATCCGATTCCTTCCCTTTCATTTTAAGCTGTGAGAAAAAAAAATCCCACAACAACAAATGTCGCATTCAGTCAAGGAGAAAAAGTCTCTGAGTCCGCATGAGCAGCGACTGCAGGAAAAGTCCAAACCTCAGTGTCGGCTGTGATTGTTTCCTATTATTATTTTAAAATGTTTGGTTTTCTAATCATCAAATCTGCTGGAATGGATTCTGACAGACCCTTACAGTCACCTCACACAGACACGAGCTCGCTGTAAAACACAAAGTTAATGATTTTCAGCTATTTATTTATTTAAACATTTCAGTTCTTGTATTTGTGGAAAATCCATGTTTGTTGCCTTTTTAGTTTTGGAACTGAATGAAAATTCCTGAAGTGGGATCAACTGGAAAGGGTTCTGGTACCTGTAGGACTAGCAGACTGGGGGGGTGACACTCGGGGAACTTCCTGCTGAAGCTTCTCCTCTTCCTGTTCAGCAAACGGATCCGTCCCATCATCTGAAAACGGGAATAATCAGTAAAACGATGTGATAAAGGTTCATCCTGATTCGACTTGTGATGTTACCTCCATTTGTTGGGCCATCCCAGGCATGACTGGGAGGAGTGGACGGGACGGGTGCCGCCTCCCAGGGGTCTCTGTGTGAGTTTGTACACGGAGCCCAGGGATTGGACGAGTTGCAGGAGGAGGGAGGGTCCATCCAGGGGCTGCCAATCACAGGAGTGCTGGACTGGACTGCTGTGTAGATGGAAGAATGTTTTTTTTCTCAGTTTGATGAAATCCACATGTGGCTCTGAGAGGCTTTGGGTTTCGTTCTGGATGTTTGAGATGAGGCACACACCTACAGAGTCCCAGGGGTTGGAGGTGGAGTTACAGGAGGGCTGAGCTGAGGGCCAAGGGTCACCGGGGGGAGGCTGAGACCCAGACGAGGGTCCAAATATGTCCACCAGGTCCAACATGGCCGACTACAGAAAAAAAATAACGTTTAAAAGCACCTCACGTTCTCTAATGTACTTTTCACTTTAAATTAAACACAACTTATACTCAATGCTTTAGAAATCTGCCAGGAAATCACATTTATATCTGAGACATTTAACTAACCTCACACTGAATAGATGAACATCAAATTACCAAAGACTTTCAACAGTCTTTGGTAATGACGCTGCCGTTGTTGTTGACTGTTAAGTGTCCTTAAGGTTAGGACAAAGGGCGTCTGCTTAGTAATGCATCACACAATAGTTCATACTTTATTTTACTGATTATTAATGCTGAATAATACACTAAGAAACCTTAATAAAGGGACCCTTATTGTCAAGAGTTACCAGTTAAAGTAAAATAATTAAAAGGACTTTTCGGACTTTTGAATTTTTATGCTCGCGATTGCCCCCTCAGGCCAAAAGCGTAATGGCAGCTTCAATAGTAGGCTCATACACGAGGCGCGCATGCTGTACGTGCACACTCCTTAACGAAAATAACAGCTGAGACAGTCCCGTGTGTGTGTGTGTGTGTGTGTGTGTGTGTGTGTGTGTGTGTGTGTGTGTGTGTGTGTGTGTGTGTGTGTGTGTGTGTGTGTGTGGCCCGGAGGACAGAGGACAGGAGAATGCGCAGCTAATTAATTAAATAATTTGGTTCTGTACCTTTCTCTTCAGCACAGCCGACAAAGGTTTAAGATGGGTCAGTCCTCCTGCAAGCTCAGATCATTCCCTTCCCTTGCTTGAAAAATTTTTCCAAAATGAAAGTTGAACCCACATCTTTTTATCTATGAATTCAATGCCGTTCGGCGAGTCTCAAATAAAAAATGGCATCTTACTGTAAAAAAATATACCATTAATGTAAAAAAGAAATTCTAAATGAACTACGTTCACATCCAGAATCGAATCCAGGTCTTCTGCATGGGAATCAGACATCTTACAAGGTGAGCTACACTCTAGTAACATTCATAGTATCTGTAACTTTTATATCCTTGATGACAGCTGAAACAACGTCACACCAAAGAATGGTTCGGAGCGAAAATGGCTATTTTGTTGCTAATTTGCAGGAAATATCTAGAAGAAAGTAGCTAAGGGTCCTCTGAAATGTAGCTAGGTCCATCACTAGGCGTTAGGAACAGCGACAAAGTCGATGAGTTGGCACTACCTCTCTCTGCTGCTAAAGCTAAGGATAGCAAATGCTACGGGCGATGCCTGAGCGTGAATGCGCATGAAGCAGCCTGCTCGACCCGAGCATCTCTCTTTTTCTGTGATTTTACAGAAAAACAGGCAATCACAGTAAAAATGCCAGGGCTCATTCTACAGGACCAGAGCATTGCAGGAGAATGTATGAAGAAGACATTCATTTCTATACATGTTTTGGCTGTCAAACTTCCATAATGCCCCTTTAAGAGTTCTCTAAAATATCCCACTAGCCTGCAAGCCATCCTATAGATGTGAACATTTTCCAGAACTCTAGAAGACTATATAAAATACAGGCAATTTACCATATTATTTTCAAAATAGATCGGTAACTCTGAGTTTAACATGCAGGCTGAACATGAAAATAATCTCCTACACCTATCTCCTGCATTAGCTTCTGATAGAAAATAGACAGTGAAAGTCTAGGATTAGAAAAGCCTGACAGATCTACGTCACACTGTCGCTTAGCATTCATGGGCTCACCCATCTTGAGTCGATGGGGAAGGCTGTTGTTGGTTTAGCGTCCAGGAAACAGCAGAGAACATCTTGACTAGTAAAGGCTAACTGTTAGCATTAGCAACTCCACCACACGGCAGAAGTTCCTTCAGACTTGTGTCATTTATGGAGACAAAACATAGACGCTGCAAAGCAAACGGTGTCAATGTTAGAGTCGTGATGCTGTTATCCAATGAGAGGCAAGATGTCCAAATATCAGGAAATTAGAATCCATATCCTGTCGTCTGAAGCTACCTTCTCCCCTGGCTGAGTTCTTCAAGCTGAAACAGGTGCACCGGAGCTCTTTTTTCCCCAGAGTACAACTTACAAGGCATTCATTCCTACTAGAGACCACTGCAAATGCGGTGGTCCACAAATAGCGGCCCGCGGGCCCTCTCTTTATGGCCCCCAAACCCCGCACGCACCCCCCACCCCCGACGGCCGACCGGGAGGTTTAGGATAGAGCTGAGGAAAATAATCAAATAATCATTGCATTAGATGAGGGCATAAACGGTTTTGCATCATAGAAGAGTACCATAATCAATTATAGTGGAATGTAGTTGTGTTATTTTAACGGCGGCACCAGCACAGCATCCAAATCTGTCAGAGCGGTGTTCTCAACATTTACCGGGTAGGAAACTTTGATCTGCCTTTATGCGGTACTGCAGGGCTGAGCACTGGAGTTAAAACCTGAGACCGAACCCGAATCGAATCAGCCCGACCGGTTCTGTTGGACTTGGGCCGTAAATTATGTTAATTGAGCGGGTTGTCGCGCGGCGCGCTCCGCTCGCTCGATCAGCGACTGAGACAGAGAGAGCGGGAGATTGTCTGCTCACACAAGAGAGAGGATCGGAGGACGCTCCTCCAAACACGCGTTATTGTTTTCATAATTTCATTATTGTTTCTCCTGGAAGCGCTCAGTCAGACTGAGTGCAGTGATGTCAGGAGGTCCGGTCTTGGGGAGGGAGCGGGGTGAGTGACGGCGGCTGCAGCGTGATCGTCTGTCTCTTTTATTTAGGGACACGGAGAAGTTAAAAGGAGAGAGAAATAGAAGATAGAAGTTCTTGTTCCACTTTATTCTTTTGTTTCATGATGATAAACTGATGTTAAATTCAGCTTAAAGAGAAACTGGGAGGAAGCTTTGGTTCATTTGAAGTTGCAGGAGATCTTGCCTCCTATCTGCTCCTCCAGAGACAGCATGGACATGAGGGTCACATGGTGAGGGTCCCACAGGACAGGTTAGTGCAGTCACACAGCCGAGCTGGAGGGGGACAGGTGTTGTCCTTCTGGGTCTTTTTTGTGTGTGGCCCTTGGACCATAATAATTGAGGACCCCTGTATTAAAGGGAGATAGACAGTGTTGGCTTGCTTTTAGCACCACCTATCGCCCATTTAGTAAAACCAAAAGCAAAACCTTTCTCTTCGCTGTGTGTTCATCTTTTTACAATGCAGTCTGAAAGCAGAAATCTCTCCCCCTACAGGAGTGATTCATCACTAAAAGAAAAAAATCGGCCGTGTTCATGATGTAAAACATGCAGGAAACATGCTGGAACCAGACGGCAGCGCCAGGTATGTCACCTCAATTTTTTTGCTAAGTGACTCATTTAAAAATATGAGCAAAGGAACTGTTTAAAATATAGACTTTCTGGTTTAAAAGGTGTGGTGGTGGAGCATCTACGTTTAACAGGCAGCGTTGTGTCTTACAAGACATCTACACACGTGGAGTTAGAAACAAAATCCGACTTGTTTGGTGAAATTTCAGGACCTTTTATTCTATAGATCCTCCTCTTCTCATTTCAAGGACAAATGAGCGTGCTGCTAGTTGAATGTGATGTGTAGCCAGTCAGAAAGAGGAAAAAAGGCACGCACTCCTCCTCCGCCATGTTTGTTTGTTTTCATGTCTTTTTTGTGATGGCGTGCGGCGCTTCGTCCGACCTTTTGGCCACGTGAAAGCGCTATGCAGATAAAGCTGAACTAGTTTACTCTGGAATCACGTTTGATCTTGTAAGATTCTCCATCTGACCGGGGAATTTCCAAATGAGAAACTGGTTTGTGTGTAGTTCTGCAATGTTGCTCACCACACACGTTAGGACCAAAACAGATGTATCCATGATATATTTTTTTATCGGTACGCGTGTGGTCCATTCATTTAAAAATCCTGCCGTGTGAACCGAGCTTTAAGTGACCCTGCAGCGCTGCTCCTGCAGAGGCGGTATTGTGACATCATCAGCGTAACGAGCATAGACACGTGAGTACAAACAGAGTGTTTTTTAAAGAAAGTCTACATTTGGAAAAAGAATCACATGGGTCAATATCACCGGACACCGCAGCCCTGAACTTGTGGGAGTTACAATCCATGCTACAGTCATCTGGGGCATGGCGTTTAGTTTGCCAGATGAACCATCACGGTTACCCAGACGTCCATGGTGCTTTAATGATGCATTTGAAAGCACCTGGCTCTCTGAGATAAGAGTAATATGAGTCTAATGTGACCAATTACAAGCCACATGCAGGGATGTTTACACAACACCAGGAGACTCTGATTGGCTGGCTGAAAGGCTTACGTTAGAGAGCAGATGCACTACAAGATAAAGGCTTTCAGGGAAATGTCACCCTGAGCTCAAGGTTACAAGACTCAGTCATCATTCAGGCTCTTTCGCCTCCCTCAGCCCTCTGCTTTCTCCACTAGCCTCCCTTGTTATGGTCATCTGTTGTTTTTGTCATCTTCCCTCCTCTTTTCACTACTCACTCAGCTTCATTCTCAAAATGCCTGCCAGCAGCCACCTACGGACCATGCATGCTCCCACACACTCGCCTTAAACTAACCTCGTGCGTCCCTGACTGGCTCTCTCTGCGGCTCTCATCCAGGGCCTTCTGTAGCAGTGAGTCGTCTCCTTGGCGACAGCGCTGCTCCTGCAGAGGCGGTATTGTGACATCATTAGCGTAACGAGCATAGACACGCCCTCGTGCGAGTACATCGTCACCGTCAGAACAGATCTATGACCTGGTCCAGCAACGTTTAGCGCTACTTTAAGTGAGCAGTGGGAGAGAGTTTTAGGGGAATGAAGCAAGAAAAACGCCATGAATGGAATTAAACGCACCAAAAAAATATTCAAAATGAAAATTAAAGGTGGCTAAATTAAAGTGAGAAACATTCCCTCGTGCCCCCCAAGTTTCTTTATCCCTCTTATCTCTGAGGGACCACACCAATAGCTATAAGCAGTAACACAGAGCTTTTAGGCGTGCTTCTCTTGCGTTTTTATCCACTCCTGCTTATTTTAACTAAAGCTTGAGCCATCATTCATCTCCATGGTAACAGGAGACGACGGGGCTACGTTGTGGGCGAATGTTCCAAAAACCGTTATCATTTTCAGATTTTTATTACTGGAGCCATGAAAAGAGCAAGGAGACATTTATAGCTTCGGTTTTGGGAACCCGTGTGTGTTCCACTGGTGGAGATGACCACTCTGTGTGTTTATTTACCTTCTGACTCTCCTCCCTGCTCATGGCTAGGGCCAGTTGGAGCTGCAGCTCCTCCTCGCCGCTGGTCTGAGGTCGAGCCTGCTCCAGGTCTGATGCGGCGCGTGGAGACGAGGCGGAGGCTGCAGAAGGAACGAGGAGCGATGAATTTGTGTGAGAAGGCAATGATAAAGTAAGAAGCACAGAAGGAGAGGAAGTGGTCTGAATCTTTTCAGGTCTACGCTGCAGCGTTAGTAATCTATGTGAGCGCCCCAAAGGGCTGGGCTGCTGTACAAAAAGCATTTCATTAGTGAAGTGACAAGAAACGTGAAGTATTTTAACTCATCTTCTGTGTTTTTCAGAGATTATAAAAGTGAAAATAACTGGTTTGTGAGCTTTGGAGACGTTTGGATTCAGACTCACAGTTGAAGGAGGACGGAGACCCTCTGGAGCGGCTGAACTCTTCACCGTACAGCACGGCCATGCTGGGTTGACTCGTGCGCCGGCCTGGGTGGTAGGATGGGGGGATACCTCCATACACTCCCCCGCTCCCGCCAGTTCCTCCCCCAGCCATTCGCTCCTTGGTCTTCAGGGCCTGACTCCTCTCCTGGCGGAGCCGGTCCTCGTCCCGCAGCAGACACACCAGCTGCCGGGCTTTTTCTCGAACATTCGACCCCTGGTCTCTGCCGTCGCGGTCCACGTACTGGAAGTCCCGCAGCGTCTAAAAGATTAAGAAGCATTTGCACAGAATACTAGAAGTCAACAGAGCATCAAACATTGAACGTAAAGTAAGTGCCACTTGTTCCTCTGAAATAAAACATTTCTCTCAATACCAAACCTTTAATTTTAGCTCAGTGTCAAACATTTTCTTTGGGCTTCACATCGACTGAGGTGCTGTCAGTTTCCAGAGAAGTTCGATTACTAACAGAAATAAGAGATTAATTTGGAGTTTAAGTGGTTTGAACGATGTTACTCGGGCCGGTGGGGGAGGGGGGTGCTGATCTCCTTATCAAATTACAACCAGCTCTAAAAGCCAATGTCTCGTTCAAGCCCATTTTTAGCTTCAATCAAAGCATAACTGTGCAGAAAAAGAAGGTTTGATGGAAGAATAAAAATTTGAATTGAGCTAAATTTCCCACAAACATTTTATGCTCAGTTTAGATTGTCACTTATTTCCAATACAGGAGGGGCTCTAAAATAATGAAGACTTATCCAGGATGCGCATGTAACTAATGAACACTTGCAATGGAAAAAAAATTTGAAATAAAAATTTTAACTAAAGGCTAAGTTGATTTAAAAAATTGCTACATTATCAAAAATAAAAAAAATACTCTACAGCAAAAGTATAGTAAAAGTTTATCTTAATGAAGAGCTTTTAGTTACGAAAAAGTAAGCATGAAAATAAAGTTTTTGCACATTTGCTTCAGTTTATTTGCTTTTATTTCAATTTTGCCATTTCCTGAACAGCTTTTTCTTTCTGCTAAGAAACTATAAATTTACATTTCCCTGTCATTTTTGCCGATACGGAATTATTTTGCTCTACTTCCCTTGAAACTAGGAATAAGCAGGATACTCTACGTTGGCAAATCTGGAATGCAACCCTAGGAAACATTTGGGAAAAAATTGTATTTTATTATATTAGACATATCTATTTTTGATGCACTAACTTCTTTTGAAAACACATCAATACTAACTAGACTTAAGAATATTAAAGGGTCTGAAGATTCCTTAAAGAGCAAGTCACCCCCTACCAGAGTCTAACTCCACTCCCACTTTCTGTTTGAAAAATGCAACAAATGCTGTTGCCTAGCAGACCGAGAGGGCGGAGCCGCTAACAAATACACACACACACGCAGGCTCACGACCACACCGTGACATCATATGTCACCAGCTAACATTCTGGGGTACCTCTTAGCCAATGGCGATGACAGATTTAAATTCAAATGCAGTGCGGAGTTTTTACCTGACAACTGTACAACACTGACAGATTTAGGCAGAAAATTTGAATTTTAACTAAAATGCAATAAAGTGCAAAACTACTGACTACACGTGTCTGCAGCACGATTAGACACTCATTTATATAGTTTCTCAGAAAAAAAGTTGATTTGGGGGTGACTTGCTCTTTAACTCGTTCACTGCCAATGACGATTAAAGCCGTCATTTGCATTTTTTTACTGTTTGGGAATCGGAACGAGCCCCGCACCCTGAGAACAGGCAGCTCTAAAGCCGATCTTCATCTGCATAAGTCACATGTCACGTGATCAGGAAGCAGAAAATCCATGTGTTAGATCGTTTTGGGCTGCTGTTGTAAAAAAAAAAAAAGTCAGGCGCGAACCGGAAAAGCTTCTGCCGATCACAATTCAACAACGGATAATGAAAGAACAGATAAAGCTCGAAATGCGCAGATTCTTCCTGATGTAAGAGGTGAGCCTCCACTTTGTTTTGGTTGTTTTGGCGTCAACATCATCCTATCACGCAACATTATGTGACTCTTAAAACAACAGTAAAACGGTGAGAAAAGCTGGCAGCGAAGGAGTTAAAGGTGTAAAACACTCCTTTAATCAAGCAGTGGCCTCTAGTAGGAATGAATGTCTTGTAAGTCATGCTCTGGGGACAAAAAACACCAGTGCACCATTTCCACCATTTCCAGGAACTAGAAGTGAGCCACGGATTGGATAACAACGTGACTCTGCGCTGACTTGTGAAATTGATGTTACATCGCCACAAATAGAGGAGTTATGCAGTGTGGTGAGGTTGCTCATGCTAACGGTTAGCGTCCACCAGTCGAGATGTTCTCTGATGTTTCCTGGACCAACAACAGCCTTCCCCGGGATGACGGATTGCAAAAGAACGGATAACGCTCAAAACGTGCAGATTCTTCTTGATGTAAGAGGTGAGTCTCTTCTTTGTTTTGGTAGTTTTGGAGCTGACATCATCATAGTGCGCAACGTTCTGTGACTCTTCAAAAAACAGTGAAAACGCAGAAAAACGCTGGCAGCAAAGGGCATTTCTGATCAGGAAACAGCTGGCAGTGAATGAGTTAACAGGCAGTGTGACGTAGATCTGTCAGGTTTTCTAATCCTAGAGTTTCACAGTCTGTTTTCGATCAAAGCTAGTGCAGGAGATGGGTGTAGGAGACTATTTTCATGTTCAGCCAGACTGATTCTGATAATTGAAATATGTTTTTTCAGTGAACCACACATTTAAAAAAATTCATCAACTTTTAATACTTTTGCCAGAGCCCCTCAGACACCCTGATCTCCTCCTAAAAGTAAAATGAAGTAAACATTTAAATGTGATAAAGTTTGTTTGTGTGGCTGCTGTGTACCTGAATGGTGAATGCATTTTCACGGCACTGTTGGGCCACTCTCTCTGATCCCGTCTTCAGGAGATAGTCCAGCAGAGTCAGAGCCTGAAGTTGGATGTTGATTACTGACTTGGTTCTTTTACATGAATGAAGTTTGCACTTTTATCTTTTATCCTTCTTGAGGGGAACAAAACCATTTAGAAGCTCTCATTCCCTTAGCAGAGCTCTAGCCAATAAACACCCACCTTGTAAACATGTCTCCAGTTCTTGCCGCTGTCATTGAGGCGTTTCCACACCATGCCCATGACCTCAGCAAACGCCACCACGTTGAAGGTCAGGTCAGCGATCTCTGACATGAGAGACGAGGACGGGCCCCATGGATCGTTTGACGTGGCCTCGCGGACCTTCAGGGTGAGAAAGGTCAGTCTACTTCGATCTGATAACACTCATCAACACTGTTTAAGTGTGTTTTCCAAATACCTTGATTTCTGCTTCTGAGTAGTTGTGCACAATATTCTTCACCTGCCGGCGCAGCGCAGACGTTGTCATGGTGACTTGGATGTTGGACGAGAAGCACGAGTGGGAACGTGAGCGGTCAACGGGTGAAAAGGAGGTGAGAGAGGAAGGAGGATTGGTAGCTACGCCTGAAACGGCTTCCCGTCTCTGTCAGGAGTTCCAGGATGCCCCTGCAACACAGAGATAAAGATTACAAAAGTTCAACGTTCACAGGAACCAAAAGAATCTAAAAGTCACTTACAGTTTTCTGTTTCTGCAGTGGCTCGTGCTTTTTACCTGTAACTCCTCTGCAGGGCTGTTGCTAGCTATTTTGGTGCCCTAAGCACAAAGGCTTTGTGGTGCCCCCCCCCCCCCCCCCCCCCACCACCACCACCACACACACACACACACACACATACAGCAAAAACAACACAATAACACAGTATGTGCAAGCGCTTCACCTTAAATTTTCTTTAATTCTCTTGTATGCACAAACTGCTTATTATTTTCCAAAAAGTAGGATTGATATTTTGTGTGTGTGTGTGTGTGTGTGTGGGGGGGGGGGGGTCATTTTGCCTTGGCCCCCAAAATGTCTTGAAACGGCCCTGGGTGTGTGACTGAGTTTTGAAGGTGATCTGAATTGTATCAGATGTATAAATATTGCATGTCGTGGTCGTCGTCTTCCTCCGCTTATCCGGGTCCGGGTCGCGGGGGCAGCATCCCAACTAGGGAGCTCCAGGCCGTCCTCTCCCCGGCCTTGTCCACCAGCTCCTCCGGCAGGACTCCAAGGCGTTCCCGGACCAGATTGGAGATGTAACCTCTCCAACGTGTCCTGGGTCGACCCGGGGGCCTTCTGCCGGCAGGACATGCCCGAAACACCTCCCCGGGGAGGCGTCCAGGAGGCATCCTGACCAGATGCCCAAACCACCTCAACTGGCTCCTTTCGATCCGGAGGAGCAGCGGTTCTACTCCGAGTCCCTCCCGAATGTCCGAGCTCCTCACCCTATCTCTAAGGCTGAGCCCGGCCACCCTACGGAGGAAACTCATTTCGGCCGCTTGTATCCGCGATCTCGTTCTTTCGGTCATTACCCAAAGCTCATGACCATAGGTGAGGATTGGGGCGTAGATCGACCGGTAAATCGAGAGCCTGGCTTTCTGGCTCAGCTCCCTCTTCCCCACGACAGATCGGCTCAGCGTCCGCATCACTGCAGACGCCGAACCAATCCGCCTGTCGATCTCCCGATCCCTCCTACCCTCACTCGTGAACAAGACCCCGAGATACTTAAACTCCTCCACTTGAGGTAGGACCTCTCCCCCGACCCGGAGGTGGCAAGCCACCCTTTTCCGGTCGAGAACCATGGTCTCAGATTTGGAGGTGCTGATCCTCATCCCAGCCGCTTCACATTTGGCCGCGAACCTACCCAGCAAGAGCTGAAGGTCAGAGCTGGATGAAGCTAGGAGGACCACATCATCCGCAAAAAGCAGAGACGAGATTCTCCTGCCACCAAACTCGACACACTCCACACCACGGCTGCGTCTAGAAATTCTGTCCATAAAAGTGATGAACAGAACCGGTGACAAAGGGCAGCCCTGGCGGAGTTCAACCCTCACTGGGAACAGGTCCGACTTACTACCGGCTATGCGGACCAAACTCACGCTCCTCTGGTAAAGGGACTGAATGGCCCTTAACAGAAAGCCACCCACCCCATACTCCTGGAGCGTCCCCCACAGGGTGCCCCTGGGGACACGGTCATAAGCCTTCTCCAAATCCACAAAGCACATGTGGATTGGTTGGGCAAACTCCCATGCCCCCTCCATCACCCTTGCAAGGGTATAGAGCTGGTCCACAGTTCCACGGCCAGGACGAAAACCACATTGCTCCTCCTCTATCTGAGATTCCACTATCGATCTAACCCTCCTCTCCAGTACCTTGGAGTAGACCTTTCCAGGGAGGCTGAGGCGTGTGATCCCCCTATAGTTGGAACACACCCTCAGGTCACCCTTCTTAAAGATGGGGACCACCACCCCGGTCTGCCACTCCCTAGGAACTGCCCCTGATGACCACGCAATGTTGTAGAGACGTGTCAACCATGCCAGCCCTACAACATCCATAGCCTTAAGATACCCAGGACGAACCTCATCCGCCCCCGGGGCACCGTCGCTGTGTAGTTGTTTGACTACCTCAGCAACTTCTGCCCCCGAGATCGGACAGTCCATCCCCAGGCCTCCCAGCTCTGGTTCCTCCTCGGAATGCGCATTGGTGAGATTGAGGAGCTCCTCAAAGTATTCCTTCCACGGTCCGACTATAGCCTCAGTTGACGTCAGCAGCTCCCCATCCCCACTGTAAACAGTGTGAGCGAGTTGCTGCCTTCCTCTCCTGAGGCGCCGGACAGTTTGCCAGAACCTCTTTGGAGCCGATCGACAGTCTTTCTCCATGGCCTCACCAAACTCCTCCCACGCCCGAGATTTTGTCTCGGCAACTGCCACTGCCGCACCCCGCTTGGCTATCCGGTACCTGTCTGCTGCCTCCGGAGACCCACAGACCAGCCACGCCCTGTAGGCCTCCTTCTTCAGCCTGACGGCTCCCCGAACCTCTGGTGTCCACCAGCGGGTACGGGGGTTGCCACCACGACTGGCACCGGCCACCTTACGACCACAGCTAGCAACAGCCGCCTCGACAATTGCAGAGTGGAACAAGGCCCACTCGGACTCAATGTCCCCCACTGCTCTCGGGACGTGGTCAAAGCTCTGCCGGAGGTGGGCGTTGAAGACCGTCTTGACAGGTTCTTCTGCCAGGCGTTCCCAGCAGACCCTCACTATGCGTTTGGGTCTGCCAGGTCTACGCGGCATGTTCCCTTGCCATCTGATCCAACTCACCACCAGGTGGTGATCAGTTGACAGCTCCGCCCCTCTCTTCACTCGGGTGTCCAAAACATACGGCCGCAGGTCAGATGATACGACTACAAAATCTATCATCGACCTGTGACCTAGGCTGCCCTGGTACCAAGTGTACCGGTGGGCATCCTTATGTTCGAACATGGTGTTCGTTATGGCCAAACTGCGGCTTGCACAGAAGTCCAATAACAAAACACCGCTCGAGTTCAGATTAGGTGGGCCGTTCCTCCCAATCACACCCCTCCAGGTCAAGCTGTCATTGCCCACGTGAGCATTGAAGTCCCCCAGCAGGACAATGGAGTCCCCTGATGGAGCACTATCTAGCACTCGTCCCAGGGACTCCAAAAAGGGTGGGTACTCTGAACTGATATTTGGCCCATAAGCACAAACAACAGTCAGGACCCGTTCCCCGACCCGAAGGCGCAAGGAAGCTACCCTCTTGTCCCCCGGGGTAAACCCCAACACACAGGCAGAGAGTCTCGGGGCTAACAAAAAGCCAACCCCAGCCCTCCGCCTCTCACCCGGAGCAACTCCAGCAAAGTAGAGTGTCCAACCCCTCTCCAGGTCTCTGGTTCCAGAGCCAATGCAATGTGTCGAGGTGAGTCCGACTATATCTAGCCGGTACCGCTCAACCTCTGCCACAAGCTCCGGCTCCTTCCCCGCCAGCGAGGTGACGTTCCATGTCCCAAAAACTAGTTTTCTTGTCCGGGGATTGGACCGCCAAGGCTCCCACCTTGGTCTGCCACCCGATTCGCATTGCACCGGACCCTTCATGTTCCTCCTGCTGGTGGTGGGTCCACAGTTGGACGAGCCCATGTATCCGGTTCGGGCTGGGCCCGGCCGGGCCCCATGGGCGAAAGCCCGGCCACCAGGCGCTCGCTCACGGGCCCCAACCCCAGGCCTGGCTCCAGGGTGGGACCCCGGTAACCCTCCGGGCCGGGTACTCCGACTCTTCGTTTTAACCGCCATGAAAGATCCTTCGAACCGTTCTTTGTCTCACCCTTCACCTAAGACCAATTTGTCATGGGAGACCCTACCAGGGGCACTAAGTGCCCCAGACAACATAGCTCCTAGGATCATTAGGGCACTCAAACTCCTCCACCACGATAAGGTGACGGTTCAAGGAGGAGATATTGCATGTGTGTAACTTATTGTTTTATACAGGTAGAAACGTGTAGTGGAGATAAATCTACATTTTACTTTTCAACACTTTGTTTTGTTTTCTTGTTTTTATTGAACTATTTTCCTGTCCTGTCTGTCTCTCATCTTCCTGCATCTCCTCTAAACTCTCCAGAAAATCTGCTGCCTGGATTCTTACTTTTTCACCTCATCAGTTACTTCTGAGCAGATCAAAGGGATCTCCTGACCGCAAAGCGGAGTGCGCGATTCGATGCTGCGTCAGTGAGGTGAAATCACCGCAGTGCAGGTGATGAGCTCTGCAGTAGCGGAGCGCCAGGCACAAATAAGACAGAAAGTGGAGAACATGAGCGGACATGAACGATCGTGTGCTAATTATAGTTTTTTTGGTTGCGCCACTTTGAGAATGGACCGTGCGCTGGAAGCAGCTGCCTGGATCGCTGCGCAATAACGCGCTGTGCCGCTCTCTGTGCTCTCTGCTCAGAAGAGTCCATAAATGATGTAATATAGGTAGAAAACTTTTTTCCGGCTCCCCTGGATGTGTAGGACATACAACTCCCCCATAATTCGATCCCTGCTCCTGGATGAAGAGCCGGACATTTTCATCAATAAGAACCCCCAGTCCGGACGTCCCGGACAGAGTGAAAAGTGGACACGGTCCATCTCCTTTCCTTTTTGTATTGTTTTCTCTCTGTAAACATGCTGTTAACTTGCTTTGCACATCTTCTAATTGAAATCTGTCTTTATCATATATATATATATATATATATTATTTTTCATAAGCTTGCGTTTGGTGCCCCTTCCCCGGCGTGGTGCCCTACGCGCTGTGCGTGGTGTGCGTGTGCGGAGCGCCGGCGCTGCTCCTCTGTGACCTTCCGGATTTCTGCTACAGTTAAGTGTAAACTTATGGCTCCGTCACAACGAGGTAGGTCACACATCTCTGCTTCTCAGTTGTCAGATGGAGATTCTCTTTTTTTATTCAGGCCAAATTGCGCGCGCGCGCGCACACACACACACACACACACACACACACATGCAGTGAATAGACACACTCATACAACCCACCTTTTTCCTTTCGAAATTTCTATTTCAGCGAGCTGAGGACCCAAGTGAATTGGCCTCCAGTCATATGGTAGCTATGCTGATTGAACCTTCATTCAATATAATTAGGCCTGAGTTAGTGCAGCATCAGTAAACTGAACCTCGGTGATGCAGATAAACAAAAAACAACCGGACTACATGTCCTGTTTTTTTTTGCATCAAGGATTTATTTGTCATTATGAACCGCATGAGTAACTAGGTGTATTGTAAAGTCTGTAGAATAATATTTTAATATCAAAGACTAATTTTGTCTAGAAGAACTTTCCAACAAAACGATATTCGTGTGCTTACAAATGTCTAGTAATTAAACTGAACGATAACACCGATGCAAATGTAAATTAAAGTTGCTGTCTGGAGTTTTCTCCTTTCAGGATTTATTTATGATTTTTCAGAAATCCATAAAAGTGATTACAGTGATCCCTCGCTACTTCGCGGTTCGTTTATCGCGGATACACGACTTCGCAGATTTTTTTCTTTGGAGCCTTAGTTAAGGGAAATTCGCCGATTCGCGGTATTTTTCACCAATTCGCGGTATTTTTCTATGCGAAATATCAAGAAATTCCTGTTTTTTTTCATCAATTTCATCATAAAATGCACTTTTTGTAATAAAACTATAAAAAAAAACAAGTAAAAATACAGTACTATGTAAAGGGAGGGTTTTAAAAGTCTGAATACTGAATACGTACCTGTTAAATAAATACTGTAAATATGGTGTCCCTACTTCGCGGATTTTCACCTATCGCGGCCAGGTCTGGAACGCATCTACCGCGATAAATGAGGGATCACTGTATCTTATTAAGTGCTGTGAAATAATGTAGGCAAAATGTATTTTAAATTTTTTTGTTCAGCCCACTCTCATAGAGCTCAATGCAATATGAACTGAGCGCCGGTCAGCACTAACCAATAGTGTTAGACATCAATCATAGAGCGTGCTTGAGTGTTTAAAGACATACCTTGGTTGATGCAGGTTGGCAACCTTTCGCATGGACAGATAAGTATTAAAAATAAATATATGGAAACACAACATAACATGAGAATAATAATTGTAAATCAATATGTTTTGGCTGTTTGTCGGCTGGAGCGTGTTCATGAACGAGAGGCGGTGCTGTAGGTCACCGTAAGTAACGAAACAAAGTCTTGGTATGATTTGCTTGTCAGCCACTAGATGGTGCCATCAGGTAAAATAACGAATCCAGACGTCTACTTTAGTACAAACTGTAACACAAATAATTGCAGTGACTTTTCCAAATGAAAAAAAAAAATCTGAAAATAAATAAAAGCATGTTAAACTGCAGCTACAGTTCTGAGGGTGGATACCGGTGTCTGTCACAGCTCTACCTGATGATACTAAATTATCTCAAAGTCTAATAATTAACAGAATTCAAATGTTTTCCCTGCTGTTGGTGTGAATCAGAGCATAGCTGTGGTGAGTTCACAGCCTGAGAAAAACGTGGGATTTCTTTTTGCTACTTGGCATCGATGCCTTCACAGACAGAAAAACAAACCTCAGATTGTTTTAGATCAGCTGTTTACTGAACGTTGGCCGATTCCACTCACCGTCCAGTTTAATGCTGCCTCTCTATTAAAATATCTACAGCTTGTAGCCAGGGACTGAATGGTGTCGGACCAGTACCAGTCAGGGGACGCCACCATCTTTGTCATGTTTTTGGTTGTTTTAATGCTTTGCTTATTTCATTAAAACATTCTGTGAAACTTTAGCTTTACTGTCTTAAAACGTGGCGACTAACAGTAACACGTTTTAGAGTAACTGGATCTGAAATCAAACACATGAATACGGTGGTTTGTGTGAATTATTAATTGGAACCAGGAGTGTTAAATCATTTGAACCCATTCGTGTTATTTAAAGTAGCTTTCTGGAGTTTTCACCACTAGAAACCTGTAACTTATGATGACACGTGTTAGGTAATACATAATTTTTCATTTCCTAAAGCCTAATTTATACTTTTCCATCTGCGTCAGGACGGATGCACGCAACACCATTTTTCTTTTGAGGGCCCTCGAGGATCTAAACATCCGTCTGACAAGACGGAGAACGCAAGCTTGTGATTGGTCTGGGTGCCGCTGTCGTCTATAGTGTCGCCATTGCGCCCTCAAAAACATGAAGAGAGCTAAGGATATCTAGCGGCAGACATGAAGCAGCTTGAAGAATATCTCATGGAAAACCCCAAAAATATGAACGTTTTATCCCCCTGTGACTGGAGGAGTGAAAAGATATGCAGCAAGCATTTTATTCGTGGACAGAAATGATGGGAAACATGGGTTTAGAGGTGGCAAGCCCATGAAGAGGTGGAGAAGGAGGAGTGACAAATGTGTCCGTGTTAAAAAGTCCACAATATAAACACATCATCTTGGACCGGACACATGACAGGACACCACAGAACAGCGCTACGCCATCTGTTGACCTGGCGAGGAATTGCTTTGCAACGCTCCCCGGTAGACAGAGAAGTTTGAGGGCAAAATGTCTCCATCCGTGCGTATCTCTCCCTCGTGGAGCTGATGGAGAAGTATAAATTGGGCCTATGCCCGACTCCGGTTGCATAGATGCAATTAGAACTGAACAGCATTCAGCTTTACATGGTGGATGTCCTTGCAGTACACCCAGCGCGGCTCTGAGATCCTTAGAAAGCAGTCAGCTGGTAGAACCCCAAGTCACAACCAAACAGGGTGAATCTGCTTTTAGTCATTTTGTCGCACACACATGAAATAAGCTTCCTTATGACCTCAAATGTGCCCCATCTTTAGTAAAATCAAACTTTATATATATATATATATATATATATATATATATATATATATATATATATATATACATGAGATGCTACCGACACAAAATCGTGAGAGGATGAGTGTGTGAGAGTGGAGAGACAGAGAGAGGAGGAAGGGCATGAGGAAGAAACTTGTGCTCAGCACCTGCAACCAATATCAGCTTTCTGCACAATCATCTCAGTCTCACACACACACACACACACACACACACACACACACACGCGCGCGCGCGCGCGCGCGAGCGTACACAGGCTGCTTGTGTCAGCTGTGTGAGGTGTTTGAAAATATCACGCTTCCAGGCTTTTTATCCGAGCCTCACAGCAGAACAGATATTTCATAATGTGGGAGTAACGTGATCTTTCTGTGTACATAACAGTTCTCAGAGCTGAAATGACAAGCTGAACGAGCCAAATGGGATCATCCGAAATGGTGGGTGAGGAATCTGTGGTGTTTCAAATGCATTATTTATCCACCTTATTTTTGGGAGAAACGATGATGCGAGCAACATCCGGGGAGATACAAGAAGTAGTGCTTACCCATTGGTTTGCATGGCGAGGTTTCATTGTTTATTTTAACAATCGAAGACAATTTTGAAAAAAAAAAATGTAACCCCGAAGAATGTACTCGCACGGCCTGGGAAAATGTTGTGCTGTTTGCGGTTGTACAAAGCTGTGGCTACAAGAGCAATCTTTAGAACACGCACCTTGGAGTAGGAGAAAATATGGCTGCACCACCTCCCCAGAGACGAGGAACCCAGATAAATTTTCTCATGTACCATGTTCAGCGCCTTGGGCTTCCCGACAGGGTCGCGGAAGGCGCTTTATAAATAAAGCTTTGATTGATTGATTGATTGAGATAACCTGGCAGCAGCCAGATCTCTCTGTGCAGCCCCGCCCCGTGTCAAGTCTACACATTTCGATCTACAGCAGAAACCGTCTGAAAGAGGGAGGGCTATCTGGTAGAATATTTTGAGCTGATTGCAAGGCAGTGCCCGGTTGGCACTGGCTACCATATTTTGTCTTTAGCCAATCACAGTAACAACTGAAATGACGTATACCATGTGCGCCTGGAAAACAACAACTAGCTCAAGCTTCATTCATTCACTCGCACGGCAATGACCATGTCTTGTCTTGGAGAAGAGAAGCCAACGTATAGTCAGAACACCGGGTAGTAACAAGATTTGACAGCAGACTTACAGGAACAACAACAACAGGCATGATTTCATGTGTACAAGTTTCTGAATAGGTCTAATGTAACGTGCGTTTAGACTGCCGTTGTTAATCTAAAGTGCCATCCTGCAGTTTTTGTTTCACCTGATGTAGGAGATGCTAAAACCCAGGTTTGGTAATGGTGCATATCTTTGTACCTTTTCAATCACGGGGGAATAAACGTTCATATTATCAGAGTTTTTCGTTCAGTGTCTGTCGCTAAGCATCTTTTATTTTTTGAGGGTCAATGGCAGCGTTGTTGATGAATTTAAAGAAAGCAGCATCCTGACAAATCACAAGCTTGCGGTCTCCGTCACTTCCTACTCCGTTTATCTGCGGAGTAGGAAGTGACGCCACCATCAGCGTCAGCTCTGAAGATGTTTGCAACCGCAAACAAAACCGTCAGCAAAGAGAAACCTTATCTGTGTTTTAAAAAAGAACCAAAAGTGGAATTAGAAGACACACACAGCAAGAACGTACAAAAGACTCTCTATGAATATTTAAAAATTTGGTCATGTCTCTGTCACCCTCTGTGAGCCTGTCAGAATGCTCCTGCGCCAACGCATAATGGCGTTGCGCGTCTCAACGCCAACGCAAACGTAGAAGTAGCCTATAAACCACGCTTAAGGCTCTGACTCGGCTCTGTCAAGGAAATAAGATTATGCCCCACCTCTTTTAACCCTTGTCCCTTGTAGGGACGATAGGCCTCAGAGCTTTAAGATTGTTGACGTGTTAAGAAAGTAGCTAAAAATGCTACTGTGTGTTAGCTTTAGCCAGATTGTTAGCTCATCATCCCACCCTTCTAGTGCAGTAGACAGAAGGAGTGTAACGATGTTCTGTTTGAGCTGTAACAGCCGGGCTTACACAAGTTGACCATAAAATGGGGATTTGCCAAAGGGATTGCATCGTGTCAATGTAAATTAAGGTGGACAAGAAGTTGCTCACATATTTCGCACAAAGCCTCATGGCCGTAAGAATAAGACCCACCAAAACAACAGACTATTTGAATTGAACTCGTCAAATGCATTTAATGCTCTAATTGTATCTTTATGAATGAAAAATGATTTCTGGAATAAAGGCCTTTGTCTGATTTCTAATTTATTAGATCGTGTCTGTAAGGGAATAAAACATGGTGGTTTTACTGGGATGAGGGAGTAAAACCTTATTCACTACTGTAAGACTCATGGATGCTAATAAAATAGAAGTTTCTAACTGCAGGTCATTTAAATCATTAATGATCTGAGAGCTTAAATGCTGGTGTGTTTTGGAAATGCAGCTTGGTCTTTAAGACGAAAACCTGTCCCGTTCTGCGTTTGGAAAAGGAAAAAAAAAAAGTTTGAGCGTTCAGTGAGTCGTTTGCTCAAATTTAACGTGACTCTGTTGTTCCGAAATGCGCATGCCTGCTGTGAAGGCATCAGTAGCCTATTTTACATATGAAATAATAGTGGACAGAGGCCGGACTTTGCTAGAGTCGAGTTGTTAGGAAGCTACATTGAAAAATGCTTTTATAGTAACACTGCATTTCAGCTAGTGTCAGAGTGTATAAGGGAGGGGGCTTTGGGGTAATACACCTGTTCCCCCTCATACACGCCCACTCATGCGGTGGATTCCCTCCTCCGGGGATTGCCATGTGCATTCTGAACCCCCTTCTGTATGACCAACTGCTGTATGAGCGGCCACAGCATCGAAATAAAGCCAACCCCGCTCTGCTCCTTTCATTTTAAGGTAATGAAGGCCGGGAGTGCAGCGCACGCCGCTCACCATCACGCTCATCTCCGGTGTTGTCCTCCGACCATCATTCCTGATCATCTGTCTCCAGAAATAAATAATCCTCCTCAAGGAACTGCAGAAGCGGAACAGGTCTGAGTATCCTCCCCGCATCAACGTCCTGCTCACCGGG
Organism: Nothobranchius furzeri; assembly: GCF_043380555.1. Lineage (NCBI taxonomy): Eukaryota > Metazoa > Chordata > Actinopteri > Cyprinodontiformes > Nothobranchiidae > Nothobranchius > Nothobranchius furzeri. The sequence goes on from NC_091746.1 coordinate 21,866,245, forward strand.
TAGGTGTCCTCTCTCAGGGGGGTGTCAGCGCCTGAATCCCGGCCTATCCAGGATGCGCGCCTCTCCAGCGCGCAGGCAGTCGGTGGTGAAATCCGCATAGGATGAAACTACAACGCTGGGCTCACTCACCCTCCTCGCTCACAGAGGCGGCCCCGTTTGCGTAAAGCGCCGGCAGGCCACGAGCATACAGCAGTCACAGCAGGGGAGGAGAGAGGGGGGCGAGGGAGGGAGGGACGGGGGCGCGTCTGCTGCTTCGTCAGCGGTTAAACCTCAGCCTCCGCGGGGTTTGAGGCGTGATCTGAGCAGGACAAACGACCCATTTCTCACGTTAAATACACGTTTATTGATCTTGCAATAAAATATAATCAGTGTGTTGATAATTCGGTCCATCTTCCACATTTATGTCCTCCATCAGGTCAAACAGGTCCTCCACCAGGTCTTCCATCAGAGCATAAACCTGACAGAAGAGCAGTAAACACATTAAGTCTTTACCTAGTGGTCATGTGCTTTTTGTTCAAGCATTTTAAAGTACATTTACTCCTAATTCTGTGATTTAAAACAAGTGGGACCCTTTATTAAGGTTACTTAGTCCATCGTCAAGCATCAATAAACAAAGGATCCCTTCATTAAGGTTACTTAGAACATCATTAAGCATTAATAAACAAATAATCCCTTTATTAAGGTTACTTAGTGCTTCATTAAGCATTAATAAACACATACTCCCTTTATTAAGGTTACTTAGTCCATCGGCAATCATCAATAAACAAAGGATCCCTTCATTAAGGTTACTTAGAACATCATTAAGCATTAATAAACAAATAATCCCTTTATTAAGGTTACTTAGTCCACTGTCAAGAATCAATAAACAAATGATCCCTTCATTAAGGTCACTTAGAACATCATTAAGCATTAATAAACAAAGGATCCCTTCATTAAGGTCACTTAGAACATCATTAAGCATTAATAAACAAAGGATAGTTTTATTAACGTTAAGATTTTAACTATTAAGTGACCTTAAGGCTTAACAAAAAGGGGTCTGCTTAGTAATGCATTACTAAATATCAACAATAATAGTTGTTAATGTAATAGCTCATCGATGCTAATAATGCACTAAGAATGACCTGTAAGTTTTTGTATTTGGCACCATAGAGTCCTTCAACCCTCCAAGGCACTTTACAACACAATCAGTCATTCACCCATTTACACACACCTTCACACCAGTAATGTTAATAAAGAGAGTCTTATTGTTACCAAACAAATATCTCAGACAGCAAACTAAGGTGACAGAACATAAAACAGAAAAGCCCCTGGCGTTCCTTGATTTCTTCTTTTTTTTCTTCATTTTATTTAATTTTTAATGGCATAATTATCATCTGTTTTGAATGTTTCTTTGTAGATCACGAACAATCACCATCTTGTGGCAACGGCTTGCTACCTAAACAGCCTTTGTTAAAATAATTAGTTTGTATCTAACAGGACTGACTAGCTAATGGCTAGTTGGAAAAGCAGCCAAAATCAAAGTTTGGGTGCTAATGTTGTTATTTATTACATCTTTATATGGGTGACAGTATCTCATTACATAATAAATTCAGTAGAAATTAAAAAAAAGTCCTGCTGAACTTCACCAGAAGTACATTTTTCTTTGTGAAGTAAGATCGGTCACGCTGAGTTTCACATAGATGATGAAAGTAAAAATGTTTTTTCAAACTCCATCACCTGCATTGTCCGCAGAAAGGGTGTGCCGAAAATCATTTTAAAATGTGGAGTCGTCTTAGAATCGAGGTCATCACATGCTGATGGGGTCATTACATGCCCATACAGCAGAGGGCGCCAGGTTGTGTGTTCTCAACAGGAGAGAAAAATGGAGATGGGAGGTCCGGAGCAGAGTGGACTGAAAGTGGGGCAAGTTAGCATAGTATGGCAGAGTTATGCAAATTTTAAGATGACAGTGGTCAATTCAGTCGAGGTGTCAAACACTGCATGCATGGATGCCTTGGATGGCAGTGAGGATGACGTTCAGGGAGGAGCCGGGTAGCGATCTGATGGTCCACCGAACCGCAGCAGCATGAGTGAGGACAACGAGGCAGCGGGCGTCTGAATAAAAACCTCATTTGACTTTTGATTCCACATGTCAGCAAAGTTCTGATAGTTTGCACTAAAAGAGTATTTTTGCTCAGTATTTGTTCTCAAATTTTCTATAAAAATAGTTTATTTAAAAAGTGATTTTTTTTTTCTTTTCCTGAAGATTAGTCTTGGAAAGGGGGGTCGTCTTATAATCGGGGTATATTTGGGTCAGTACTGTATATGGGAAAACCACTGAGTTAGAAAAAGCCATTCTCTTCAACATCACAGGGAACATGAGCTTTCATGGCCCCACCCACCTTGGCTCGTGATGGAGGATGCTGTGTTGGTTTTGCAGGCAGATCGGCGCACGGCTTGGCTCATGGAAACAATAGCTACTCCACAACATGGGGTTCAAGGTCAGACTAGTGTTGTTAGTGGAGAGTGGACAAACATGAATATTGTATTTGTTTTTTTAAAGGAATAAGAGGGAAGAGAGACAACAGAAGTGTTGCATTGTTGTTAGCCAATCAGAGGCAATATGTTAGCGTAAGAGGAATATTAATGAGTGAGACTCTGAATCATTTTCTGCCCCCCACTCCTCCCACAAACGTCTACTTTTTGAAACAGGAGCGCCAGAGCTGTCCTGTCCTACAGAAAATGACTCACAAGGCAGTCATTCACACTAGAGACCATAACAGAATTAAATACGGTGCAGAGGAGATAAGTGCCTGCCCCGTAACCAGAGGGTTGGAGTTTTTATCACTCTGGGTAAAGCCGGGCGTACACTGTGCGACTTTTTCACTTTTTTGAGCCGATTTTCCACTCGTGCGAGAATCCACGAGATTGGGGCGAGTTTTGCGCCGAGCGTCATGTAGTGTACAGGGGGTTACGAGAGGCGATTAACACCACGTGACCAGTTACCGATCAGCAATCGTGAGCTCGCACTGACTTCTGGCGTGTTTAATATTTTGCTCGTCCCTCGTGAGGGTATCGCACTGTTGAGGCGGCGCTGCGAGCAGCTGCGACCCAAAATGTATCAGAACCGCTCATGGCGCATGCGCAATCCTGCATCAACACCGCTCGCCCGCTATTTCCCTAATAACACAAGTTGTTCGTTTTTGTTTCTACATGTTTTTTTTTACTCACAAAGATTGTCAAGAAAGCGTGTTTGTCGTGTTCATGTCAAATTAAACTGATCACAAAACACAGATTTACTTTCTTTATTTCGTTTTCCTCATCCGACCCCCATAAATCCCTGTGTGTCCTCCTGCAGCTCTCCCGAAGGACAACAGGCAAAACAAGACAAAAAAGTCTGACGTGTTGTGTACAAACTGCTATTTTTAGCATATTTTTAGGTCCGACGTGTTGCTACCAGACGTACAGTGTGAGCGCATGACTCGTGAGATCTGCTCTGCGAGGAAGTCGTACAGTTTGAGCTGAAGCTGAGTGCTACGAGTGAAAAAGTCGCACAGTGTACGCCCGGCTTAAGACACATCAGCCTCTTTGCCTGCTGGTAGAGGTCCCGGGGGAGTGAGGATCTGTATTGACCCCAGTGATTTGAACAAAGTCCTCAAAAGAGAACATTACCCCATGCACACTATTGAAGAGGTAGCATCTGCCATACCTGGTGCAAAGATTTTCTCAGTTTTGGATGCAAAATCTGGATTCCTTCAGATAGAACTGGATGAGCAGTCTTCATTTCTCACAACATTCAACACTCCAGTAGGGAGATACAGATGGCTTAGGCTATGCTACCATTTGGACTAGCATGCACACCAGAAATATTTCAGCGCATAACGGATGGCCTGCTCGAAGGCGTAACAGGAGCCACAGCCATTATGGATGATATTCTGATAGCAGCATCAGACTTGGAGTCGCATGATGCAATTCTGCGTAAAGTGTTTGAAAGAGCCACAAGCTATAACCTGAAGCTCAACTTCAACAAATGTCTCATCCGCCAGACTCAGGTGCCATATGTGGGTCACTTACTCACTGCAGAAGGTCTGAAGCCAGACCCAACAAAAGTTGAAGCGGTTTTCGACATGTCTCCGCCTACTGACAAGGACGGTGTAAGGCGCTTTCTGTGGTTTGTCACTTACCTGTCGAAGTTCATTCCGAATCTAGGTGACGTTGATGCACCTCTGCGTCAACTGTTAAAGAGTGACATGGAGTATGTTTGGCAACCAGCTCAACAAATGGCCTTTGACAAGCTAAAAGACTTGTGTTCACACCCTCCAGTGCAGAAGTATTTTGACCCGGTGCAGCTGGTGGAAATCTAATATGATGCAAGCAGCTATGGGCTTGGTGCAGTGCTCACTCAAGACAGTCATCCTGTAGCATTCTCATCTAGGTCGCTGACAGATGCAGAAACCCGCTATGTGCAAATAGAAAAAGAAATGCTGTCTATTGTTCATGCCTGCACGGAGTTTCATCATTACATTTTTGGCAAACAAGTCACAGTGTACAATAACCACAAACCTCTGGAGGACATTTTCAAAAAGTCACTGCTCTCAACTCCCATGCGCATACAGAGAATGCGTTTGCGTCTGCAGTGGTACGATCTAAAAACCCAGTACAGAAGAGGAAAGAACATGGAGCTCCCCGACACTCTGTCAAGAGCTCAACTCAAGTGCAACACACCTGAGTTGGAAGGTTTAGAGTGTGTGTCAATGCTAGATCATATAGCAGTGAGTGATGAAAAGTATGATGAGCTGCAGACAAGAACCGGAGAGGAGCTTCAAGAGTTGCAGGTCAGAATTCGTCAGGGTTGGTCAGTACACAGAAGAGATGTTCCAGGTTCCATTCAACCATACTGGGACTCTAGGAGTCAACTGACTGTATATGATGGTGTAGTGTACAAAGGGCCTCGTGTGGTAGTTCCTCCTTCTATGAGGAAGTACATGTTAGGTCTCATAACATCAGGAACCGTGAAAAGCAAGCAGAGGGCTCGTGAAGTTCTTTACTGGCCGGGAATGAGTTCTGAAATAGAAGAGATGGTCAGGAACTGCAGCAAGTGTGTCGAGTTTCAAAACAAACTGCCGAGACTTCCTCTCAGTCCAACGGAAACTCCAGATCTTCCATTTGAGCAAGTAGGTTCAGACATATTTGAGTTTGAGTCAAAACAATATTTAGTGATAGTAGATTACTACTCCAAATTAATTGAAGTAGATGAACTCAAAGACCCGCGCAGTCGAACCGTCATCGAGACGCTGAAAGCTCAATTCAGCAGACATGGTATTCCATCCATCCTTCGGACTGACAATGGCTCGCAGTACACAGCAGAGCAGTTTAAAGGTTTTTATGAGAGTTATGGTATTTCACACCGCACATCATCACCTCACACTCCTTACTCCAACGGAGAGGCTGAACGTGCTGTGCAGACGGTAAAAAGACTATGGAACAAAGCTCCGGACAAGCATCTAGCATTGTTAGATTATCGTACAACACCCCTTGAGTCTGTCTCTTTGTCACCAGAACAGCTGCTGATGGGCAGGAGGCCAAGAAACTTGTTACCAACATCTAAACTGCTTCTGGTCCCCAAAGCGCATGATCCCAACCAAATTAAGCAGCGGCTGGACAAGTCCAAGGCTTTCCAAAAGTTCCACTATGACAAGAAAAGGGCAACATCAATCCCAACTCATCATTTTCCCTTGGTTCCAGGTGATGAGGTCCGGATGCAACCTCATCCAGGCAGTGCCAGATAGGCTCCTGCTGTTGTTGTTCATAAATGTGCTGAGCCCAGGTCTTATATTGTGGACTCTAGTGGGAAGGAATATCGTCGCAACAGTCAGCATCTTTTCTAAGGAGCACAGCAGCAGCAAATCGGTCTCGCCACACTCTGAGTGAAGAGACCTGGACTGATTCAGCAGATCTTTCATCACCCTTAGAAATGCTTTTGCTGGTGTCCATGCCGGTAGATCAGCAAGAGGGTACCAGTCAAACCAAGGTTTCAGTGCCGTATGTGACTAGGCGAGGCAGAGTGGTTAAACCACCTGACAGACTTGATTTGTGATTTATTCTAGCTTATTGTGAACAGCTAAGAGTAACACAGTGTTCATAGTTTGGCAATTGCATTGATGTTCATATGGTATCCATTTGCTTAGGACTGTTTAGACATGTTCCAGGGTAGATCCTTGTTATTGGTCACTCAAAAGAATTTCCTGGTGAGATTAGTTCTTGGGCTGTATTTTTATTTCTTTCAAATAAAGGGAGATGTAATGTATTGATGAGACTACTGTCATTCAGTGCAATGTGTACTCAACCTGCCTACCAGCAGAGGGCAGTCGTGTTCTTTCAGGAGGACAGAAAAACAGAGAACAATAAAATTGATGGTGTCGGTACAGGATCTGCTCGGGTGCAGGATCGGCTCGGGGTCCTTCGACTGCCAATGATGTCACATTATTGCAAATATACTCGGCTTTCACACACGTTTTGGAAAGACATCAGCAGTTTTGTTAATAAATTCTTGTTTGTTAACACCTAAATGTTTTATTTATAATTGTAATTTGTTAATAAAACACCATATTATCTTTGTTTTGTAAAGAATGTGAAACAGCTTAAAACCAACATCGGACTGACAAAAAAAATAGAACAGTTCTTATATGTGAAGCCATTTCGTCATCGTCGTCGTCGTCTTCCTCCGCTTATCTGGGTCCGGGTCGCAGGGGCAGCATCCCAACTAGGGAGCTCCAGACCGTCCTCTCCCCGGCCACCTCCACCAGCTCCTCCGGCAGGACCCCAAGGCGTTCCCGGACCAGAATGGAGATGTAACCTCTCCAACGTGTCCTGGGTCGACCCGGGGGCCTCCTGCCAGCAGGACATGCCCGAAACACCTCCCCGGGGAGACGTCCAGGAGGCATCCTGACCAGATGCCCAAACCACCTCAACTGGTTCCTTTCGATCCGTAGGAGCAGCGGTTCTACTCCGAGTCCCTCCCGAGGGTTCCTCCTCGGAATGCGCGTAGGTGGGATTGAGGAGCTCCTCAAAGTATTCCTTCCACCGTCCGACTATAGCCCCAGTTGACGTCAGCAGCTCCCCATCCCCACTGTAAACAGTGTGAGCGAGTTGCTGCCTTCCTCTCCTGAGGCGCCGGACAGTTTGCCAGAACCTCTTTGGAGCCGATCAATAGTCTTTCTCCATGGCCTCACCAAACTCCTCCCACGCCCGAGATTTTGCCTCGGCAACTGCCACTGCTGCATCCCTGCTTGGCTATCCGGTACCTGTCTGCTGCCTCCGGAGGCCCACAGACCAGCCACGCCCTGTAGGCCTCCTTCTTCAGCCTGATGGCTCCCCGAACCTCTGGTGTCCACCAGCGGGTACGGGGGTTGCCACCACGACTGGCACCGGCCACCTTGCGACCACAGCTAGCAACAGCCGCCTCAACAATCGCAGAGTGGAACAAGACCCACTCGGAGTCAATGTCCCCCACTGCACACGGGACGCGGTCAAAGCTCTGCCGGAGGTGGGAGTTGAAGACCGTCTTAACAGGTTCTTCTGCCAGGCGTTCCCAGCAGACCCTCACTATGCGTTTGGGTCTGCCAGGTCTAAGCGGCATCTTCTCCTGCCACCTGATCCAACTCACCACCAGGTGGTGATCAGTTGACAGCTCCGCTCCTCTCTTCACTCAGGTGTCCAAAACATACGGCCACAGGTCAGATGATACGACTACAAAGTCTGTCATCGACCTGCGACCTAGGCTGCCCTGGTACCAAAGCCATATCTGTTTGTATTAATGTGGAGTTCGTCTGTATATTTCCTTAGTTGCTATCTAAATGCATTCTTTGATTCAAAATGTTGCTTGGTGTCTTTCAATAAAGTTCTTATATTTTATTTCGCCCCATTTCATCAACATCAAGAGCTTTTGAGGGTCACCGTTTATCATTTGCTCATATTTTACATTTCCTTTAGAAATTCAAACATATTTTCTCCAAAAAGTGTTGATTTTTGGACTACAGGACTACAACCGCTAAGACTACGACCGCAAATTTGATCTGACCAATCAAAATCATAACGTGATAACTTAACTTCCGTAAGTTTCATGTTAAGCCAATCAACTACTTTGACGTCATCGGCAGTCGAAGGACCCCGAGCCAATCCTGCACCCGAGCAGATCCTGTACCGACACGGCACTCGCTGATCTGGAGACACGGCCTGAGCTTCGTTTTGTCGGTTACATCGGCACAAATACATTACACTGTACTCATACCAGAAATAAAAAGTCCTGTATATGTGGGCAAGATGACCTTCTGTGCTGCTGTGAGCTGAAGAGGCCCCTAACAACGCTTGTTTATTTATCAGACTGTGTAGAAGGTGTGAACGGTTGTCTGGTGTGCTGAGGAGCTCATGCAACGTTCTTCTTTCTGTTCTTTTATGGGGCCGGAGAAGCTCCCAGCAGCCTTTTCTAATCAGTGTTTCTTTGGAAAAACTGGGATCTCGCTGCTTTCTAAACCACCAAGAGGTCATTTTGATGGCATCTTCAACACATGAAACAGCTGAGTGGGGTGTTATACAAATGAATGAATTTTCCAACAATGCATGTGGAAAAAGCCAAAAGTGACTTGCCTTTTTGTGCAGAGTTGTTGTGTAAATGCTCATCATCTCTGCATCTACATGCCCATTAGCTTCGAGGATGCTTTTAGTGCCGGTTCTCTCCAAATGTTTTCCTCTGTTACTCTTCGTTGCATGATCCTTTCCTCTACCTCTCTTTGTGCGCTCCTGTGGAGGGTTAGCAGGTTTGGAATTAAATACGATTTACTGAGCAAGCAGAACGGTGTTGGTGTAGATCTTGTGTGCATCTGTCACAAATGGTTTGGAAGCATGCAGGTGCCTTTAATTCACACTCTGACACGGAGTCCAAGAGCAGGTGCACGTTTTCACACGCTGTTCGGTTTCCATGGTACCACATGAGTAACAGACTGCACCTTGGCGGTGACTCAGCCTTTACACGGAGCAGAAAATCACTCAGCAAAAATCTCAGCAGAGAAAAATGACTCTTCTTCACAAGGAAGAAGAGAAGTTCAAGGTCAGAGCTGTGGCTCAGTTGTTTTAAGAGATAAACAAATCTCTAAATTTCAGGTTTGTGAATAGAGCTTAATGAGACAGGTGCATGGTGGGAAGGAGCAGACAAGCAACCTTGTGCACTGAAAAGAGTGACACTTTTGCACGTTACCTCTCTCGACAAGTTACTGAAAAACTGAATAGCCAATGTGTTGCTAAGCTACCAGAATAATCTTGCACGACTTGACAGGTGTTGGTTTTCTACATTATTTGGGAAACAGTGACTATCCATCACAGACTGGGCCTGTTACCAGAGATATAGTTTATTATTCAAGCAAAGAAAGTAAAATCATAAAACAGATAATGTGACTTACTTAAAATGCTGTTTTAGTAAAATAATATTTCTGTTTCATGTGTGGCTGAGTGTGTGGAAGTGGCCAGTAGTAACAAACCCACATGAATAACAGATGAATGAAGGACAAATTGACAGCTTGGTGGAAAAGCAGAGGGTGAGTCATGCTGCAACAACACGTTACCTGATGGTTTTACAGGAACTAATAAAACACTTCAGTCATACTTACATACAAGAAAACCTTTAAAGGTGCTACAGCAAATCACACACACACACACACACACACTGCAAAGCTTTTCTTCTTACCTCCAAATGACTGTCAGGTGGTGGAGATCTGCAATCTATGGATTTGGGTCTCATCCCAGTTCTGCCTTCTTTCCAAGCTCCTCTCTTTCTCTCAGAACTGTCATCTTTGTGCGAACGATCAGACACACCCAACATGAAATGATCACTATGCAACCCAGCCTTTTAAAATATTTGATTTACTGTAAAACTATTTTCTTTTCAGCTAAGGAGTTGTGCACATTTAGCTATGTTGCTCATCCCAGTGATGCTCATTACAAGTTGAGTCTGATTGTAAAGGTAACTAATCAGGCTTTTTAACGTTATCAAATACAAAACTTAGTATCATCGAAGGGGAGAAGTTTGAGGAGTGTAACCCCTACTGCTGTAAGTCTGAAAAAAAAACTTAAGAACCTGACCAGCATCTAAACGCTTCTTACCAACATTTTCTGGAAGACTGAACACATCTCTGAGCCTCATGGCCTCACCAGACATCGTGTCCAGCAGTTTCCTCCACAGCTGCTGCCTGCAGGGGGCGACACATACCAACAGGACACATGTCAGCATTGAGATTGCAGGTGAAGAACATGAGTCATGGTACAAAACACGATGCTTTATTAAGGGGTATCCATGCTTCACCCTATTAAGGTTGCTTTTGGGTGGTGTTTCACATGTGTCAGCTCTGAAAGCTGCAGAAACAGAGCGCTGAGCTGAGCCAGGCTCTCCTCTTTCCCTAGGGAGCCTGAAGACGGCTCCTCATTGGGCAGAGACAGCACAGCCTTGAGTGTAGCACAATAAAAGGAGGAAAAACATTACATTTTATTCTTCATCGATGCAAATAAAGAGAAATTTGATAAATATACTCAACAATACCTGTCTGAGCGTGTCGACAGAAAAGTCCCAGACGTCTCCTGGTTTTACTTTTTGCCAAAGTTTCTTTAGTTCTTCTATGAGCTCATATGAGTACTGTAACTAAAAAGAAAAAAAAGTAAATAAACTAAGTTTAAAACTAAAATATTTTTATTTTGTTTTTGTAATTAATGTCAAACTTTGGGCATTAAACATATTTTTCTGTATAATTAGCTAAAAAAACAACAGCAAAAATCTTAAGTTCATTTATTGATTGATATTAAAATGTTTGTTTTAAAGCTGAACTGCTTTTCCTGCACCCATGTACAAACAGAAATCACTGCAGGGTAATGATTCCTATTCATGGGTATCTTTGCTGTGATGCATGTCGAGGTTTTTGTGCCAGAGGAGAAGAAATAAATGATCTGTGTCATCCACTGTGGCAATAATGTGAAAGGCTTCAATGGCTGTAATCATCTCAATATGTGGTTAGAGCAGATCTAACCTTGTAGGCAAAAACATCCAATCTCTCCCAATTATGGATGATTCACACGAGGAGAACATCTGTTGGTTTGAATGTTTGGTTGCACTCCAACGTGTTTTTAGATTTCGTCACGTGTGAGTGGAGAACTGCTCCAGGGAATGGTCACGTTCTAATTTCATCTAAAAGCTGTTTAATTAGCATCCATTTAAAGAGTTAAATCCATGTTCCTTTTGAGGTGAAACAGCTCAGAGGCTTTTATGACACATTTAGACATCGACTCAAAGATCAAGTCATCAGGAACGATCACACTCATACCTACGGTCGGTGAAAACTCTGAGAGAATGGATCGATCACTGGCTCATCTTATCCTGATTCACATGCAGTGACTAAGACTTATTCTCAGCTGAAGAAAATCAGATGACACCACGGATGCACGGAGAACATTCAGCTCCAAAGAGAAACAATGAGTATTAAGACCAATTTAACCTCCCAGTCAGTGGAGCATCAAAACATAGAGGTACCGTATAATGCAGGGAACTCTGAGAAAATGTTCCTTTTGAGTGTGGTTTTGTAAAAATGTGATTTCAAATGATTTAACGTAAGTTGACCCTACCCATAGATTTGCAAATGCACACATGTAGCCATCTTTTTGTTTTGAATATCCTACCTCACTCTTCTAAAAAAAAAAAAACTTGGGTCCACACTGCCTAGTTTTTAGCAGAAAAAAAATTCTATTCACAGTGAAGTACTTTCATGGGCATGCCGAGCATGGGCGTGGAATAACTAGAAGATACGGAGCCTAGGAAAAACTTTATGTAAGTCATTGCGGCTATAAAAGCTATTTTCTAATCCAGGTCCATGCGGCATCTTCCCCTGCCATCTGATCCAACTCACCACCAGGTGGTGATCAGTTGACAGCTCCACTCCTCTCTTCACTCGAGTGTCCAAAACATACGGCCGCAGGTCAGATGATACGACTACAAAGTCTATCATCGACCTGCGACCTAGGCTGCCCTGGTACCAAGTGTACCGATGGGCATCCTTATGGTCGAACATGGTGTTCGTTATGGCCAAACTGCGGCTTGCACAGAAGTCCAATAACAAAACACCACTCGAGTTCAGATCAGGTGGGCCGTTCCTCCCAATCACACCCCTCCAGGTCAAGCTGTCATTGCCCACGTGAGCGCTGAAGTTCCCCCAGCAGGACAACGGAGTCCCCTGATGGAGCACTATCTAGTACTCATCCCAGGGACTCCAAAAAGGGTGGGTACTCTGAACTGATATTTGGCCCATAAGCGCAAACAACAGTCAGGACCCGTTCCCCGACCCGAAGGCGCAGGGAAGCTACCCTCTCGTACCCCGGGGTAAACCCCAACACACAGGCAGAGAGTCTTGGGGCTAACAAAAGGCCAACCCCAGCCCTCCGCCTCTCACCTGGAGCAACTCCAGCAAAGGAGAGTGTCCAACCCCTCTCAAGGACTTGGGGTCCAGAGCCAATGCTATGTGTCGAGGTGAGTCCGACTATATCTAGCCGGTACCGCTCAACCTCTGCCACAAGCTCCTGCTCCTTCCCCGCCAGCGAGGTGACGTTCTGTGTCCCAAAAACTAGTTTTCTTGTCCAGCAATCGGACCGCCAAGGCTCCCGCCTTGGTCTGCCACCCGATCCACACTGCACCGGACCCTTCATGTTCCTCCTGCAGGTGGTGGGTCCACAGTTGGATGAGCCCATGTATCCGGTTCGGGCTGGGCCCGGCCGGGCCCCATGGGCAAAAGCCCGGCCACCAGGCGCTCGCTCACGGGCCCCAACCCCAGGCCTGGCTCCAGGGTGGGACCCCGGTAACCCTCCGGGCCGGGTACTCCGACTCTTTGAATTTACGTCCATGAAAGATCATCTGAACCGTTCTTTGTCTCACCCTTCACCTAAGACCAATTTGTCATGGGAGATCCTACCAGGGGCACAAAGTGCTCCAGACAACATAGCTCCTAGGATCATTAGGGCACTCAGACCCCTCTACCACGACAAGGTGGAACACATAATTTCTTTTTAAGAGTTTTTAGTGACAGTGTGACGTAGATCTGTCAGGCTTTTCTAATCCTAGAGTTTCACCATCTGTTTTCTATCAGAAGCTAATGCAGGAGATTGGTGTAGGAGACTATTTTCATGTTCAGCCTGACTGAAAATATTCATTTAAAAATGTTTTATCAGTGAACCACACCTTTAAAAGTATTTGCATGTAACAGTTTGAGACCCCAGAAAGTGGAGAACTGCCACTTTTATTTTGACACAGAGACACCCTGTGCTGTGAACCAACATAAAGAAGTGAAACCCCAAATGATCTCTACTTCTTTAGAAGGTACCAACAGTGACTACCTTTGGGTTTCTATTGTGGAACTGCTGCTCCTCTGTGGTGTAAAGCTCTGCAGGCGGGCCGGGTCTCTCAGCGGTGTAGACGTTCTGCAGCACCCCATAAACAATCGATCGGCACATTTTCACCGCAACTGTCTTTTCCAACTTGTTCTGCTCATGCACACCCAACAGAAACACAGAGTTTCTCTAAACAAAATTATTTTGTTCTCAATTCATTTGTGTATTTGAGTTTGAACTTCGAAGCTACCTCTATGAAAAGCCACAGATCTGAGGTTTTGTTCTGCTTTAAAGCCATTCCACTCAACCTGAGCTGAATGGAGGCTCCTTGTAACAACACAGGATGCGTGTTAAGCTGCCAAAGTTCAGTTCTGAAACCTGGATCCTCTGACTTAAATAAAAACTCGACCTTCTGGGTGCCACCAGGATGGATCACGGCTGCATTGAAGAGGTAAAAAAAAATGTAAAGGAAAAGGTAGGCTAGATGCTAGTTGAGTGACATGAAGGTTTGTCACATGGACAAACAACGTGTGACGCACGGACAGCAGCTGCGGCTGTTTTGTGGTGTTTGTGTGCATGTACCGGAGGAAAAATTGAAGTAGAAGCACACGCTCTGTTTTTGTGAATGCAGGTGTGGGAAGCTCTGGGGTGCTGGAAGCTTCTGCCAGCTGTAAAAGATGGCCGAGCTGCCGTCGTTGTGCAGGTCCAGGAAGGACGAGGCGGTTTCTCCGGTCGGGCTCTCAAAGAAAATCGTGGGAGTGATTCCGACTTCTCCCTAGTCATTTAGCATAAAAAGGTGAAACAGTCAGATGCAAAGTCCTTAATATGTTAGTTGAATTACAGAAATATTATCCCAGTTTACCTCTCAACTAGTCCCTGCATGAAAAATATAGGTTGGCAGCCCGGAGGCTCAGTCGGTGAAAAACTTACATTTTAGTTCTTCACTTTAATCAAAAGCTCTATTAGTAAATTAAACAATAAAAATACAAAGATTTTTCCATGGAATTATGGTTAATATGTTATATGTGAGAGATTATATGATTATGAATGCAAAGTTTGTGAAAGACCAACAAAATTTTGTGGAAACAAAGTTAAACACGAGTTGATAGATCTGGGATGAATTTGTGATGATTCGTTGAGCTGGAAGCTGCTTTTTAATGATCTTAAAAAGAGAAAGTGTTTTAAAAAAATACAGATTCTGACCAAATTAAAGTGAAATGTTTTCTGTACCTTGTTAAAAACTAAGTTTCCAGTCCAACTTGCCCTCTGACCACAGAGTCTCAAAGCTGGAATGGGCGGAGCTTTGAGCTGACCTTCATCCAACTCTGCCAGTAGGTCGCTGTGAACGAATAAGTAACTACATTATTATTAAGTAGCTTTGTGTTCTTTTACTTAGTGAGGATAATTGTCCACACGTGGATACACTCACAGAAACTCCATTATTTAACTACACTGAATATTTTCTGGGGTATCATCCCTACCCTTAAAAGTCAGATTTAATGAGCAGCAGATAATATTTTTTGCTCGCTAAACAATCACAGTAAGACCTGATATGTTAGCTACATTTGAGGCAGACTTGTCTTCAAACGAGTCATCTAAATGCTTCTCAGGTTTACCTTTGAAACGGGACGTAAAGCAAAGAACTAGAAGACAAGTCTGATTACACAACCTGAGCTTCATATGTCTCTGCATCATTGAATCAAGTTTGGGAGCCTCAGGGCCTCATCTCTGCTTTTTGCAGAGGATGTAGATCTGTTGGCGTATTCAAGTCACGACCTCTGGGGGAGGTTTTCAGATGAGTGTGAAGCAGCTGCATGAGAGTCAGCTCCAAACAGATCTGAGATCCCGATTCTCAACTGGAAGAAGTTTAAAAGCTCAGGTTAGGTTTAGAGTTGGTGCCTCAAGCACAGGAGAATCGTGGTGCCTTGCTCACAAGGAAGAGGATGACTACGGGTGACGGTGGCTCAGGGTTAGGGTTAGGGTTGGTCTGTTGTGGTAAAGCTGCTGAGCAGAAAGACAAAGCTCTCGCTTCATTAGTCCGTCTAGATTCCAATCCTCGCTCACACTCTGGTCAGCCCTAGAACTAAGGTGATGAGTTTACAGTAGAGCAGATGATCCTCTAAAGGGGTCAGAGGAGGTGTTTCAGCTGACATGGATGCTTCCTGGTTTTCTCATTCTGGAGGTTTTAAAAATGGGGAGCATTGGGAGGCGATTCCAGAGGAATTGTGCTCTCTCTCCGGCGTGGGAATGTCCTGGGATTACCCAGAAGGGGTTGTAAGTGTCACTGGAGATGGATGGCTGGGTTTCCCTTCTGGATTCACACCACAACAAGTGGTAGAAACTAGACAAATGGGTAGATGGATGGATGATGGATGGATGGATGGATGGATGGATGGATGGATGGATGGATGGATGGATGGATGGATGGATGAATGGTTGGATGAATGGTTGGATGTTGGATGAATGGATGGATGGATGGATGGATGTTAGATGAATGGATGGATGGATAGATGATTGCTGGATGGATAGATGGATGGATGATTGCTGGATGGATGGATAGATGATTGCTGGATGGATGTATGATTGCTGGATGGATGGATGGATGATTGCTGGATGGATGGATGGATGATTGCTGGATGGATGGATGGATGATTGCTGGATGGATGAATGGATGGATGGATGGATAGATGATTGCTGGATGAATGAATGGTTGGATGTTGGATGAATGGATGGATGGTTGAATCGATGGACGGATGGACAGATGGATGGAAATATGGAAAAATGAACAATGGTCATAACTGAAGGTCAATAACGATTAAAGAAAACATCAACAACATTTTACACAAATAAAAATAAAATAAGGAAGTTATTTCTTACTAGTCTTCCATCATAATCTCAGTGTGTTCCCTCTCTTTTTCCTCCCTCTCCCGTACGGGACTCCTGGTGGTGGAGGTTTGAGGCTTTCCAGATCCGATCACCTCTAGTTTGCTGAAGTCCTGCAAAGGAAATCACAGAAACACACAAGTTCTCTCCATATTTACTTAAACTCTAATGCCAAAGTTGTTCTTTTTTATTTGATTTTATAGCTTTTTGTGTGTTTAACCATCCACTTATGTATGTTTCATTTTACTTACAATGTATGTTGCCTTAATGTTCAGCACTAATGTCTGCTGCTGTTTAAAGGACTTTATAAATAAAGTTGGCTTCAAAAGTCTTTGAGCTAAGGAGATAATGACTAACATCAAAAACATCACGCAGCCAATTCATCCTGATCAAATGCAGCTGAGTGTTTTCTCCAACACCAACCTGAACCGGCAGAGTGGGAACAATCACAGCAAAGCAAATATATTATATCATATGTCCTCAGTGTATCCAAAATAACACCACAGGCTCAAGTTTCCATCTTATCGTACTATTCATCCCTCCTCGCAGCTCCTCGTCTTTTATGATCGCCCGTCTCCGTGTCACTCCCTTTCTCCATTTCTACATGTGTCACTAAATCAGCTGTGGACAGGACGATCTGTCTGCGCTTCTGCGTGTCAGGAGGCCCTTCGGACCCTCAGCATCTCATCAGACGCCTGTCCAACAGAACCCATTCCTCTTTTCACTCTTTTGGTAGGAAAACTGAGAGGAAGAAACCAAATGAGATCAGAAAAACACCACCAGCACCTGTTGCTCAGAACGTTTATGGAATTAAATGAGAACTGGAAGCGCAAAGAAGTATGTTTACTTTTGTGTATTTACCCCCAGAACCCCCCAGTCGCTGCTAATGGAGTCATTGTGATGCAGAGGGAGCTGCAAAGCAGGCTCTGTCTGTTCTCTTGTTCTCAGCTGTCCAACCGGATCTCTGCAGTGCTGCTCTTACGACCCGACACACACGCTCCGTATTTCATAACCGTACCTGCTGTATGTGTGTGCAGAAACACACCACACAGCCTCATGGCCTCCATTAATAACAAGAAATCAAATGTAAATCGCTGCTGAAGAGCAGATTTGTAGCACTTTGTAAACAGTCTTTTAATGCGTGGGTGTTCATTTCTGTGAGCATGTGTGTGTGTGTGTGTGTGTGTGTGTGTGTGTGTGTGTGTGTGTGTGTGTGTGTGTGTGTGTGTGTGTGTGTGTGTGTGTGTGTGTGTGTGTGTGTGAGCGTGTGTTGTGTGTACTGTGAGTTCTGCCTGAACTGAACAGGAGTTTGTTCTTTGAACAGAAAACCTGGAACAGTGTGCCCAAGACAGAACGCTCATAGGCTGTGAAGAGACTGTGAGTCTGTGGGGGTGTGAGTCGCTTCGGAGAGCCAAGTGGTCCAACAACAAAGTTGTTTTCACAAAAACTAATTATCTGTGCGCCTGATCTGTTTTGGCCAGAGTGAATTCATTTATCGTGCAACGTCAAAATGGCACCGATGATTGTCTGTTGACAATAAATTGTGATTTACGGGTATTTAAGCAGCAGATGTATTTTTATAAAATATGGATGTGCACAGAGAAGATTTATGTAAATGTGTGGAAATTAACATAAAATATAATATGATATAAATAAGTTGTGATTGTGTCTGAGAAGTCCTCTGTGGCTGCATCAGAGTTTAATATTACATTAAAGCTGAAGCTGGCTGTTTATTGGACTTGCGAGTTAAACTAACCTAAGACTCTGGATTAATTTAAAACAAGGAATAAAAGAAATTGCACTTTCCTTTTCAAAATAAAGGCAAGTGCCCAGATGTAATGCAGACTGACATGATGTTTTATTAGCAGCAGATGCTAAAAAATAAGCTGTTATGGTGTGCAGTGCCCAATCCGGCTTTTATTTTAGCTCTTTGAGTTTTAAGCATTCAGTAAAATCCAGAAACAACATAATGCATGATCTCATACGAGACCCCACATGACTTTGTAGTTCAATATTTGTTGACAGAGGTCGTTCTTGTGCTCTGATTAGCTGTGGCAGCCATGTTGGATGACTCCAAAAGTGAATCAGTTACTTTCTGAAAGTTTTATTTAAAATCTATCTAATGGTTCATGAAATAACTAATTAAGAGACAGACAGGGTTGGTTCAGAAGGTTAAACGTTTAAGCAAAGAGCTGAAACAATGATCAAAGTGTGGGAATGACTTTAAACTAGAACATGGAGTTATAAACATTTAGTTTTTGATGATGTTGCAGATAAATCATCATCATCATCAACCTTTATTTATAAAGCACATTTAAACGGCGACAACGCCAACCAAAGTGCTGTACACGACAATACGTCACCAAACTAGATACAGCAACATAAAATAGATAAAACAAATAAAAACTATAATAACAAATAAAAAAACAGGAAAGCACAAGGCTTAAACAGTTTCAACCGGGAAGGCCAGGGAATAAAAATAAGTCTTCAAACGTACTTTAAAAGTGGGAAGGGGGGGGGGGGGGGGCAAGTTGGACCGTTATGGGGAGTTGGTTCCAAAGTTTAGGCGCACAAACTGAAAAAGCCCGTTCGCCACGGGCCATATAGCGGGCAGGAGAGACAAGCAGAAGGTGCTGGTCAGACGACCTCCGGGTTCGTGCCGGAACATAGGGACTCAAAGGATGTGCCAAATAAGAGGGGGCCATTTCATGAATAGATTTGTAAACCAACAGAAGAATTTTGAACTTAATACGAAACCGAACTGGAAGCCCGCGTAAATTTTCCAGAACAGGGGTGATGTGCTGCTGTTGGTCAATGCCCGTAAGAAACCTTGCAATAGATTGCTGAACCAATTGGAGGTGTACCACTGAAGAGGAGGGAATACCATATAAGAGAAAGTTGGCATAGTCCAGACGTGACGTTATAAAGGCATGAAGATCTTTTTTGTTCAGGACAGATTTTAGTTTGGCCAGCCGATGAAGATGAAAGAAACACGACTTGACTACCTGATTTATCTGTGCATCCATTTTAAAAAAAAAGCGTCCAGAGTGACCCGCAAATTTTTAATTGTTGGCTTCACCAAAACTGACAATGACGGGGGCAGAGATGGCTCCACAGCAGAGGGGGAGCAGGGGGCAAAGAGAATAGCCTCCAGTTTGGAGCTGTTAAGATCGAGAAAATTAGCCAAGAGCCAGGACCTGACTTCACTCAGGCAGTCAGTCAGTGATTGCACAGGGTCAGCAGATTTTAGGGCCATATAAAGCTGACAATCATCAGCGTAGAGATGAAAATTTACCCAGAATTTTCTAAAAATGGCTGCCAAAGGTAAAATATATAGATTAAAAAGAAGTGGACCTAAAACGGACCCCTGGGGAACCCCACAAAAAAAGAGATGCCACTCTAGAGGTGCAATTCCCCAGGGCAACATTAAAATGATCTGCCATTGAAATAGGAGCGGAACCACTCTAAGGCTATTCCACAAATGCCAATTAACTGCTCCAGTCGCTGTAATAGGATTGCATGGTCGGCACTGTCAAAGGCGGCAGATAAGTCTAAAAGCACCAACAACACATGAGAACCAGAATGAGAGGCAAGCAAAATATCGTTAAAAACACGAGTAAGAGCGGTCTCAGTGCTGTGGTGAGGGCGAAAACCAGACATAAAAATATATCTAAAACATTGTTGGATGTAATGAAATTAAAAATCTGGATAAAAACCATCTTCTCCAACAATTTGGAGAGGAAAGAGAGCTTAGATATAGTACGGTAATTGTTCGAGTCGTTAGGGTCCAAGCCTTGCTTTTTTAGAACAGGCTGGACCACCGCAAATGGGTGAATAAATGAATGCAATCTAACGATCAAGAATGATCTTGTTTATTATAATTTTTTTATCTTTTTGCTTTTGCATTTATCATTAACTTCAGCAGATGTTACAAGCATCTGGTGAATGCAGAGATAACTAAATTGGTTTCAGGACTTTTCACCAGCTGTGAAAATCCTAATTATGTCTCAGCCCAGAGCTAATTTTGCATCCCAGTTTCTAGCAGACTTTTTTTTAAACTTCTTTTTCAGGCGCTTATTAAAACGACTAGGCAGTCATCTCTAAACTCAAATAACTGATACGACCTCTTTGATAATTAGATAAATCAACCGAGTTCTAATAGAAAAACTTTGTTGCTTGAAAATAAATTAACTTTAGAATAAAGATCTTCTCTGTCAGCAGATAAAAAGTGTAAAAAATTGTAAAATAAATATTTTCATTTTTCAATATATTGCAAGAATATTAATCAACTGTTAATTATGGAAACAAATGCAAAAGACTACAAGTCATTTCTGTCTGATAGTAACAGTACTAAGTCATACATTTGCATCATGAGGCTTTAAACGCTACAACCTGTCTTGATATTTGAGATCAGACTTTAATTTGCATTACTGGCTTTTCCACGTCCACTTCCTGCAAAGCATCTCTGAGTTCCTGGCACTGCTCCTGAAGGTAAGAACTTCGGCTCCACGTGTGAGTCTCAGCAGAAATAACTCCTAAAGAAAAACAACAACAGAAAGACTGAATGTCGGTTTAAATTCCATTTTTGTTGCGTTTCCGTTTTTAAATAAGCTCCATAACCGGAACGCGGGATCTTACCCATTTCTTTCTGGATGCTGCTGGGCTGCCCCACATGTGTGACAGGTTTCCTTTGGCCCCGCTCGCTCTGAGTCAGAGTCGCTGTGATTCCGCTCACTTCATCTCCGTAACGTTGCGGGAGACTCCAAAACTCGCTGCCCACACGGTAACCCTGCAGGAGGTACACAGGAGTGAAGAACCCGCGGATGTACCGGCTCAGAAACGTGTGTCATACATATCCAGAGTGGGTGAGCGGCATGACTCGGCTCAGAACCTCCTTCTGCTCCTGCTTTTCTCTGAAGCGGCTGCCCTGATTCATCAGTAAGTGTTCCACCGGCCTGTTGAGTAAGCCTCAAAATAAAACAGAAGAGTTCAGGAAAATAGATTTCTTCTGCTTCAAAGGAAAACCTGCATGAATAAAGGTGGAGGTACTGGATAACTCATCCTGCTGCTTCCTCCTGTATCTGAGGTGTTTGTCCCAGTGCTGCAGGGCATTCCTCCGGATGTCCACCTGAAGCTTCTTCTCTACAGGGGAAGATGCATCTCTGCAGCAAACACCTTCTGGATCTCTGGGAGACGTTGGTATTCGCCTCACCAACTGATTATGAATAAAAAGAAAGCAGAGCTCGTGAACTAATTCAGATCATTTCTGTTTGCAAAGTGAAGTCATGTTTACATTTTTCTCTCCTTTGGTCTCCAGATGACTTCTAAAATCCTCCAGGCTCCCCAGGATGCTGTGTGGAAGAACCATGCCGCGCTCATCGAACTGAAGCCACGCTGCAACGGAAGGACGGGAACAGAAATAAACACCCGGAGAACATTTCTGCTGATATTTTAGTGAGAATAAAAGAAAACACGCCTGTGTAGTCCAGTCTCTGTGCTGGTGTCTCCTCAGCAGCATCACTCATTTCAGCAGCTGATGACCTTTGATGCTCAGATGCTGTCAGCTCTGATTGTTGTAGACCTATCAGAGGCTTTGGTTTTGTACAAGAGTGCAGATGAATAAACACATTTGATTTAATCTGTTTGCAATTAATGATGCCAACAGTTTAGAATACTTTTTCAATTTCCTGGTGGGGCGGAGCCTGCAGATCTGTAGCTGAGCTTTTGTTGGCGTCATTTCCCAGAAAAGACAACTCCCCATGCGTTTTCACCTCTCTGATCTCTGGAAAAGAACATAAAATGTTACAAACTCACACAAAAGAGGTTTACGTCTCATATTTCTGCCTCTAAAGTGTCACAAAGTCAAATAAACATACAGTCAGAGTCAAATAGAGTACCTTGAATATTGATTTTGTTCTTTTCACACAAGTTTATCTGATTATTTTCCATGTCATAGCAACAGGATCCGGACCTTGGCTTTTGTTAGCATTTTCATACATCTGTGGGTGTTTCACTCATAATTTGACAACTTGTCTTAATTGCGTTTGTTCAGAGCAAAGGGAGGATATGATAATCAGCTGCACTGCTTACATAAACACAACTTATCAAAAAGCTTCCGACACTGACCTACTTTTGAAATGTTTGTACTCATTTCAGACTCAGATCAATCTACACTCTTAAAAATGCTGGGTTATTTTTCTAACCCAACTGCTGGGTTAAGGCTGAATTTTTAGAGGTTGGGTCAATTTAACACATCATTGGGTTAAAAATTCTGACCCAGCGTATTGGGTTAAAAAATGCGAGAAATAGTAAGATCCTCCCCCATGTCTGTGAGCCCGCTTCACCATTTTAAACCAGAGGATGACACGGACATTAATGGAGCTCCACACCAGCAAGGATTTAAAATAAGGTAAGACGTTACTAATAAAGAGTTTAAAGATTAATTTCATTAAAACTGGACATGTAGTTGATAAAGTAACTGATTTTTAGCCTGTCTGTTCAAGACAATCGACTCATAGTTTTGATTAGATAGCTGGCTACTTAGCTTCCTAGCATCGATATATATATATATATATATATATATATATATATATATATATATATATATATATATATATATATTAGATAGAATGTAACACAGAATCCGCAGCACAAGTGCTCTGGAAAATGTTGTGATCTTCTGTCCATACTCCCTGACATAGTGAGGCTCTGCTGGGGGACGTTAGGCCTTCTGGCTATTTTATACCAGTGGTAGCATCCCTGCTAACAGCAGAGGGCCTTTATGCTACAGTCATGTGAATAATGTAACACATTTCAATTTTACAGACAACTGGGTGGATGTGGCTTTGTTGTTGCTGCCAGTGCTTCTCCAAACTGCACCATACAAGTTGAAGGAGAGCGTTCCGACCAAGCAGAGGTTCAGCAGGCCTTCACTGACTTCCAACCTGTAAGTTCTGTTATTTTTTACTTCAGTTATCATTCACAGCCCACTCCAAAAATGCTTCAACAGCTGTTTGTGAAATCATAACCTTTATGCCTAAATCTGTGCTTTTTTCCCTCTATCCCCCTCAACTTAGACTGGAACCAGTCTGGTGAAGAACCTGAATGGGACCACAGTGGAGCACCACATGTCCTTATGGCTGCAGAAGACCATCGATGTTCCCAAGAGTTTTTGATCATCAATGGAACTGGAATACCCATCTGTTCTTAAACATTTTTTGTGTTGGTGTCAACTATCCAAAACCACGTGCACAGATTTGGGGGTTTATTCAGACATTTACCTTTGCATCATGAATCTAATGCTGTGAAGCTTTGAGGGCTCATGTTGCTATGATGTAAGGTTGATGTTCTGCTGGCCAAAGCATTAAGGTGAGTGTTGGGTGTTGATGGACATTTACTTCTCTACAGTTCTTCCATTAAAGTTGTTTAACATGTTTAAGACATTACAAGTTACGAAATGTTTAATATTTGTCATTTAAAAAAATGCAATTTAGTCATTTACAAAACAAGTTTGAATATGAATGCCTGTTTAGAGAAAGTAGAAAATGCAACTTTATTTGTTATCTTTGTATTTTGAAAATTAACATAATTTTTGTGATAAAGATTTGACTGAGACATGTTCATTTTGCTTTATTGAATTATTCAATTTGTATTTTATTTATTGTATTGTATTTACTATAAAATTGGGTCATTTTAACCCAAGTTTTAGTAATTTAATAACCCAGAAGTTGGGTTTTATTTTTAACCCAGTTTTGGGTAGTCCTAACTATACAGTTGGGTCATTTTAACCCATTGATTGGGTAGAAAGCATAACCCAATAAGCTGGGTCAAACTCATAACCCAACCCTGCTAGATTAAAATAAACCAGCACTGGGTCGGTCCCTTTTTGACCCAGCACCTGGGTTACAAAACAACCCAAATTGGGTTATTTTTAACCCAGCAGTTTTAAGTGTGTAGATGCTCCCATTTTAACAGTCAGTAAAAATAATCTGAATCATGTGTTACTGCAGAGGAATATGACTTTAAAGTTTTTGTAGACATGTTTTTCGAGGGTTTTTCTCGTTTTTCCTTATTTTTTCAGAAGCATTCACATTTTGACTAAGCTCAAATGTATTTCTTTGTTGCCTCCAAGAAGCTAGACTTTAGAAAAATAGTTTTTTTTATTTATCCTTAATAAATAGGTTTTCAGACTTTCTGGTAATCTTCAAATGTTTTTCTTTGGACTTTAACTTTGTCACTCATTTTTAGACATCTCAAAGCACTTTTACTGTAATTTTAAAATCTGTATTGTTAGGTATGGTTGCTAAGCCTCTTAACTCAGAGCTATTAATCATTTAGGCAAACAAATAACTTAAGGGAGAGACCAGTAGTGTGCAAACATGCATACATTGGATTTAAAGACACAGATCCACTCTTGGAACTGTGAAGGTGCAGAAGAAGCTTGTAAGTTCTGGCATCAAAGGTTCTGACAGATATGACCTAAAATCAAGCACTACGAGCTTAAACCAGATCCTTAAATGGAAACAAAGCTGGTAGATCAGTGGTTTACTACCAAGATGGCTTTATAACTGACCAGTGGCCATGCAGTTTATCACACATGCAATAAAATACAAAATGTTACATTTAGTTATTAAACATCTGATAAAAAAAGATCATTCAAAATTTCTATTATCGTCATACTGTCATGTAAAATGTTTTATTTTGTTATTTCATGATAAATTTCACAACGGATCAACAAACATAAAAATGTATAAACTTGTTTTTTGTATTACAGAAAGTTTAAATTAGGTCTGGTACGGTCCACCGACTGGTCTTTGGCCCGCAGAGGATGGGGACCACAGAATAAACTAATGGATGATGTATCTCCTCTCTGTTAGCTGGATTTGTAAATAAAAACATGACTCAGATACCATTCATCTGCTGGAAATAGCTTTCTTTGGGGACTTAACTCTCAAACAACCCATAAGTTAAAAAATTACAAGAATGTCTGATCAACTTAAAGCAAAAAATCTAAACTTTAGAGGAAGTTGAACACTTGTGCACAAAATTCACTGTAGAGAGAATATTTTAGCGTCTGCTTCCAGGTTCAAACAAAACAACGTCTCAACATTCGGTACGACACAGGAGACAGACCGGCTAAAGCTAAACGGTGATAATAAACAAGCTGAATAAGCAGAAAAACCAATGGGACTGAAGCTGACCTGCACCACAGTGAGGTTCCAACTCGGTGCTGTGGGACTCGTGCATCAGTTTTATCTATAAAAGCATAAAAATACGCGGAAAGCTCGAGCAGCGTTAGCCTCGCTAAGCTAGCTTTTCGTAGCAGTTGGTATCCATGGCAACCATCTCTCCTGACGGCCGAAACTCCTCATTTATGTTTTTCCTTGTTTTTTTATACATCAAATAAAATAGTCTAACCTTGATTAGGAAATATTACTATTATTATTATTATTATTATTATTATTAATATTATTATTATAATAATTTGTTATTATTACAATAACAACATAACAAATAATAATAATAATAATAACAATAATAATAATAATAATTGTTATTATTCAAATAAAAATAATATATATAATAATAAAAATATAATAGTAATAGTAATAATAATAATACTTATTATCATTATTGTTTATTATTATTATTATTATTATTATTATTATTATTATTATTATTATTATTATTAAACAATCATCATAAGTTGTTTGTAAAGCCTTATGGATTTTATCACAAAAACAAAACATCATGGATTCAACCAGAGATAATTCCTGAAAGCAAACCAAGGTGTTCTGCTCCCCTGAATCACCTGCCTCACTGTGTTTTTAGTCTAAAACATGGTGTTCTCTGGTTGAAGACAGCGTGCTTCTGTCAGTCAGCATGACGCGGCGATTCATGGGGCTGGGAAAGCCTCTATAAAGACAGCTGACATCAGCCACCCTGGCAAATACACCGCTTTAAGCTGGCCTATCAGATCAGTGATTCTGCCCACTTTCCCTCTGCGCAAAATAAAGCGCCAGAAGCGGTGGAAGTGGGGAGCATCTCCACTGAGGCGCCGAGCGAGTGCATCACTGGTCCGCAGCAGCTTCCTGGTAACATGCTGGCCGGCCAGTGTGACAATCACTCCAAAGTTCTGCTGGTTTGCAAACACGCCTCGCAGCACCTGCACTCGTCTGGAATCAAAGCGAGTTTGGGGATTCTTAAAGAGGCCACATCTCAGTGGAAACAGGAAAAGAAGACGCGCACCGGCGCATCCGTCATGCAGCTGTCCAATGCAAACAGCCCGCATCCGTGCAAGAGATCCCCTCTGGACCAGTTGGCAGCTGTAGTACATGGTCAGACCCGCCACTGTCGACTCACTCAGGGGCACCGACAAGACCCGCTGTACATCACCAAGCCGCAGAACTGTAAGCGCATCGTGGTGCTCGGTGCACCGCGCGTCGGGAAGACCTCCATCCTGAGAAGATACCTCCGAGATGGATTTGTGGAGGACTATAGTCCAACCTCTGAGGATTTTCTCAGAAAGTTGTTTCGCATCCGAGGGGAGACGTACCAGATAGACATCCTGGATGCGTCCAGGGAGAGGGACTTCCCGGCAAAGAGACGTCTCTCCATCCTCACTGGTGCGTAAAGGCTCAGTCTGACCCTCTCTTGCGCATAATAATTTGATTTTTTTGTCAAATGTTTGGGATTCCATCCCATTTATTACAGATTCACTGGATAAAATCACTTTTAAAATTAAACAGAATGCGCAATTCTTTGCGCAAAGCTAATTTTTACGAGTCTAACTTGTTTATTTTCTTTCTACAGGAGATATCTTTTTACTCGTATTCAGCCTAGAGGACAGGAGCTCCTTTGAGGAGGTGTGTGACCTGCGAGATGAGATTTTAGCTGCCAAGTCCAAACTCACAAAATTCCCGGTGCCGGGGCACTGCGCGCAACTGCGGGTTCCGCTGGTGGTGTGCGCCAACAAGGTGGATCTCCCGGACTCTGAGAGACAAGTGTCAACCGCAGAGGTGCTCCGAGCACTCGGCGAGGACTGCGCCTATTTTGAAACATCCGCAAAGGACAGCACTAATCTCGAAAAGGTCTTCGAGACTTTGGCAAAGCGGGGCGGTCTGCCGACGGAAACCGGTCCGTCTCAGCACCGCAAAGTGTCCCTCCGGTCGTACCAGGCCATGCGCACGGAGCTCGCTGCGTGGAAGGGGAGACAGGTGGCGGGACGAGATGATCCCTGTGGCACCCTGTACCCGCTGGCCCGTCGGCCGAGCTTCACAACTGACCTCAGACAAGTCACCGGACCGGCCAGGAAGTCTGGCAAGGGACTGGAGAGGTGCCACATCCAGTGAGGCGCAAAAAGGACTAAAATAGCGCAAATGGACACTTGTGGAACAAAATTGCACTTCTACTAAACTTTTTAAATAAAACTATTCAAAAATAATGTATTTGTATTATCTATCTATCTATCTATCTATCTATCTATCTATCTATCTATCTATCTATCTATCTATCTATCTATCTATCTATCTATCTATCTATCTATCTATCTATCTATCTATCTATCTATCTATCTATCTATCTATCTACCTATCTATCTATCTATCTATCTATCTATCTATCTATCTATCTATCTGAAGGAGAGTGGGAGGATGCTGAGTCAGTAACTTGGAGGTTTGAGTATTGTGACCATTGCATAACCTGCATTCAGGAATCTACTGCAAGTATTTATCCTCCCCCACATGTTATCCCTTCATCTGCATGTGTGTGTGTGTGTGCGTGCGTGCGTGCGTGCGTGTGTGTGTGTGTGTGTGTGTGTGTGTGTGTGTGTGTGTGTGTGTGCGTGTGTGCACGTGTTGTTTTGTGTATTGTGATTCATGATTGCCGGAGCTCCACAGCCAGAGTCCCACACGTCCTGAACAACATAAAGTTGAGGTTTCCAGTTGGCACCGGCCTTCC
>NC_091746.1:21899477-22011977 GCF_043380555.1 Nothobranchius furzeri
CTGCGCGCCGGCTGCACCAGTGCGGTGAAGTCACCGGAGGACGAAACAGGTGATGCGCTCCGCTCCGCAGCAGCGAAACGCATCAGACACAAATAAAGACGGAAAGCATGAAAGAATATGAGCCAACATGAACGATTGCATGTTAAATTTGTTTTTGAGGTGGCAACACTTTGATAATGTTACTGCGGCCGTCCTCAGGACGCATCTGTCTGGAGCGCATCAACGATCAGAGCTTTGTGCCTCTCTGCTCAAAATAATCCCCAGAGATTCCACATAGATAATTTAATATAAGCAGTACCAGGATCATTTTCGGGCTAAAAAATAGTCTACACTCCATCTTCCCTAATGTGTTTGTGGCCCTGCGGATTTTTCTAACTCTACCAGTTACAAATTGTGAAGGGGAATGATCATTTTCACAAATGGCAAGAATAAAAAATGAACTGAGAACAACACTAACTCAACAGCCCCTCAGTGCACTGTCACTGATGGCTATTGAATCTCAGCTTGTCAGGAATCTGGACTTTGATGACATCGTAAATGAATTTACTAATAGAAAGGCCAGAAAGCAGTTTTTCTGAAGGCAAGAGAGGAGACCAACAAGAGGAAACAAAAAGAGGAGTAAGGAGACAGGAGTCAACAGGAGGAAGGAGACAAGAGACAAGAGGAGGAAGGAAACAGGAGAAGAGAGGAGGAAGGAAACAGGAGACAAGAGGACAAATGAGACAGGAGACAAGAGGAGGAAGGAGACAGGAGACAAGAGGAGGAGGGAAACAGGAGTCAAGAGGAGGATGGAAACAGGAGTCAAGAGGAGGAAGGAGACAGGAGACAAGAGGAGGAAGGAGACAGGAGACAAGAGGAGGAAGAAAGCAGGAGCCAAGAGGAGGAAGGAGGCAGGAGACAAGAGGAGGAAGGAGACATGAGACAAGAGGAGGAAGGAAACAGGAGTCAAGAGGAGGAATGAGACGGGAGACAAGAGGAGGAATGAGACAGAAGACAGATGAGGAAGGAAACAGGAGACAAGAGGAGGAAGGAGACAGGAGACAAGAGGAGGAATGAGACAGGAGACAAGAGGAGGAAGGAAACAGGAGTCAAGAGGAGGAATGAGACAGGAGACAAACAAAAAACATGCAGATATTTCTTCTTTGCAAACTTTTCAATTACTGTATAATCTTTTAAATAATTTGCATTACTTTCTGTTGTACTTTGACAGTGGGACCTCTTTTACAGCAGACTCTTGCCCCCACTGTCCCACAGATTGGAAACATTTTTGTTAGTACAGACAGAAGAGAAGACAGGAGCACTGTGAGGAAGAGAGAGACAGAAAACGAGGACAAAAGAGAGAGGACAGAGGAAGAAAGATATACATGAGTGAGGCACAACAGGAAAATGTTATATTTTTTTCTCAACTTCATTTTCATTTATTGACATTAAAATAAAAATACAAAACTAAATTGCTAAAAGCCAAAATGAAAAAGGGGACAGAAAGAAGAAAAACGTATGTTATCTGCCCCTTTTAACTAAAATAACATTAATACAAATGAAACAATCATATGATTCTTAAAAAAATTTGAACTATATAGTTTCCGGACTGGCTGGCCGACACAGCCCCAACCTATGAACCAAAAGAAAAGAGAGAAAACAAGTTACATAGAAAGAAGCACAACACTATACACATATATACCTACATTTATACACATATGCATACACAGACCTGTTCCCCCTTCCCCCCCTTTTCTTTCTCTTTTTTTCACCCCCCAACCCCCCTCCCCTCACGCATTTGTGTTGTCGCGTGCCCGTCCCATTTACCGGTTCCTTTAAAACCCAGTTCCGTTAGAACTTATGAGACGGTGCATCCATCAGGGTTCGGGGGTGTATCGACGAGTATAATCGTACTAGATCCGGGTTTGGACTATCTAATTAGAATCTTGTCTTTTATTTTAAAGGTGAAATGACTTGCACGAATAGCCAGCCCCAGAGTACTACACTTCTTTTAAACTCGTTACCTTTTGGTTAAGATACTAGAGAGAAGTCTGGAGGCAAGCCAAGCCTCTCAGCAATTGTTTGGGCTACCCGGAATTAATTGCGCCTCTAACAGCTTATGTGGGAGGTTGGTAACTATAAAATGATTTATGCTAGTTGATCAGGCTATCATAAGTTTATCAATTTATTTATTAATCCAACCTTCCAGCTGATTAGAGACTTTTTCAACCTGCAATCAGAGCCAAAATAACCTCGAATATTTTGCTTTTATCGCCCTTAAGACAACTCGTTACTCGCAAGGAGGGGGAAATTAAAACTTCCCTTATCTTAAGGTTTCTTTATATTATTCTGTTATAAACTGTAAAGTAAGTCCTGATAATTCAGAGACCGATCTTCGACATGCTTACCTCTGTGCAATTTATGGCCAGGGCCCCAAACGTGAAGCTTTAGAGAAAACCTGAAAGAATCAGGATTATGTTTCTTTTTCAAAAAAGGTTTATTACAAAATCAAAATACAAAAATGGGTAAAGTGAAAAACAACTACTATCCCCCACGGAGGAATTAGTTCAAAATGATTAAATAAGAGTCAGTTTACACCAGCTCTTGTCTTCTCAGAATCTCCCCAAGAACCAAGCCCCAAGAAGAACCCTGCTCGATCTGAGCTGCATCCTTTTATATCATTTCTGAGACTGCTCTAAACAATGCAAGAGTCACAAGTCATTCTCTCCTGACAGTTTAGGTCAAGGGGTCATTTACCAGATACACTTTTTTAGCTCTACATAAGACATTTAGTATCATTTCACTACATGCAGTATTCACATGAGGGCACAAAAGTTACATGCTGCACTCCTGGAATGAGAGCACAGGTCATAAATCTTCATATTGGTAGCAAATTGTAGATCTTCTTTCAGCATTCCTGAGAGCTCCTGGGTTCAGTTGGACTTTTTCTCACTCCATGCCAGTCCTTCTTTTCCCGCCAGAGGTGGAGTTAGGGGCGGGCCCAGGGGTGTGTCCATGGGTGGATCCACAGAAGCCAGCATGTCTTTTGACCCTTTGCCTAGTTCTGTCCTCACCAGCAAGTCCTGAACTCTTGTCCTCTTGACCCTTGTGTGACCCTTGTCTCTGACCACTGTTTCTAAGCCTTGACTGGTTGCTCGGACTTGCAACAGTGTAACAGATCTATATAAGTTAATCATTGAATTTTTTTATCTTTTTTTTTGAAAGTCAATATTGTTTTTGCATTCTCGATTTCAGTATTTAATTTATTCCACATTTTATCTCGTATATGGACACACAATGTTCCTTTATGAGTATCCTGTCTAGGTATATTAAATAAGTCGTGTCCTTTTAAATCATATTTGCTATGTCTTTTTGTAAATCTTTTGATTAAACCTGCAGGTGTGTACCCTTTGTTTGAAATCTACATACATTTTAAAATATTGTAGTCCACCAGATAATAGAATTTTAGTGTTTTTAATTTTATAAATAATGGATTGGACGGATCTCTGTAGTTGCTCCTTGTGATTATTCTCATTGCTTTTTCTGTAAGATGTAAATGGAATTTGTGTAAGTTTTATATGTTGTTCCCCAGATTTCAATGCAGTAGTTCAGGTACGGTATGATCAGTGAGTTATATAACAAACATAGGGAATTATTATCAAGTAACCATTTTGCTCTATGTAACAGTGCAATAGTTTTAGATATTTTAGTTTTGACACTGTTTATATGTAGTTTCCAAGACATTTTTTCATCAATGATGACTCCCAGATACTTGACTTCTTTAACTCTTTTAATATTAATCTAATCTAGATTTAATAGAATTTCATCATTTGAATGTGTATTACTAAATATCATAAAACATGATTTATCACTGTTTAATGATAGTTTGTTCCCATCAAACTATAATTTAATTTTTTTCATCTCTGTTTGTATCACTTCTATCATCTGCTCAACATTCTCTCCTGAATAATAAAAAGTTGTGTCATCTGCAAATAAGGTGCATTTTAATATATTGGATACCTCAACAATGTCATTTATATAAATGATAAATAGTTTAGGGCCCAATACCGACCCTTGTGGTACACCACAAGTAATTTTATTTATATGTGATTTTGTGTTGTTTATTTGAACATACTGCTGCCTTTCAGTTAGATAACTTATCCATTTTAGGGCCATCCCTGTGATGCCATATTTACTAAGTTTTTTTAATAAGAATTTTATGATTCACTGTATCGAATGCTTTTTTTAAATCAATAAACATACTTATGAGATGAGTTTTTTTTGTCAATGGCTTCCGATATTTCTTTTGTTAATTCCATTAGTGCCATGGATGTTGAATGATTTGTTCTAAAACCATATTGACTGTCATTTAATATCTCTTCTTTGATCGGGAGTCGGTCCAACCTAGCAAATCATCAGGTATGAGTGTTTGTGATTAGGTTACAAAGCTATTTTGACCTGGAGGTAGATGCTTTTGTATCAACATAAGTAAGTGATTTTTAATATTGACAATGTTATGAAATGTCTAAAAAGTGCAACTGGGTGACAGTAATGCTGGGAGAGGCCCAGGGCCCCCTGCAATGATAATCCGGCCCTGACTGTAGCGTATCAAATAATTCTGTAATAAAATAACAGTAATAAAGAAATGTGGAACCCTGTAGATCCTCTACCAGAGGGCAAAAGTTACACACCGTCACTCTCCTAGCTCTGGCTGTCTTTTCCATAATCCCTCCCCACCCCTAGCTTCCTAACATTTATAGTTGTTTCTCCATAATCACACTTGTATTGAAAATTGATAGTTCATTGTAATGCTGTTTTATTTTTTTGTTTGTTGTTTATTGTATGTTTGTTTGTGAAGCACTTTGTGACTTGTGTCTGAGAAAGATGCTACATAAATACACTTCTTTTATTGGTGCTGTATTAGTGTTTTATCTGCAGCTTGAGAACATTTGTAAATGGGTTAAAGATTGTGATTCTTATTTAAATTTCTCATTTTTTCCTGTTATTTTTTTGAGGGGCTGATGCATTTGTGTTGCTGTCATGTGAAACATGATTGTTCTTTTAGTTATAAAATGACTTCAGGAGCTCGTTTGGTCGTGTGGAGACGGTTGGATGAGCCGCTCACGTTCCCTTTAACCTTCATAAGAGACTTAAGGGAAACTCCAGGGTCACATTAGCTTCAGCTTTTAAAGGAAATAGCTCGCATCATCTGGCTGGGATGTGTACTACTTCCTGCTGGGGGTCGTCTAGAGAACACCATGAAGGTTTTTGGAGTTGCTGGTTTTGCTAAAAACAAAAGGCTGATCTTCTCTGTTTGAAAAATTTCCTTTTATTGGTTTATTTTTCAGCGATAGCTTCAATCGGATTGGAGGAGGCAACAACAATGGAAGGACGTGGTGCACTACTCCCTCGTGTCCCTGCCTTTAAAAATATCTAATGTAACCATTTTAATGCCACGACCTTACGACATTAAAGAGATTGGATATTTTAACGTTTGTGAAACACGTTTTTATGAACGTTTCAGTCACACATCTCTCTCCTCAGCACATTCAGACAGCCGTGCCTCCGTATGCATTCAAATCCAGATGCAAACTGAAGACAATAGAAGGAAATGGGAAGCTCCCGGTACAGATCAAGACCTCCACAAGTTCCCAGAGCACTTAAATGAAAAAGTTTCGCCAACTTTTCGAGTGTAAACCCAGAACTCGGTTTACTGGAACGGGTTTTATTCACCTGGGACCAAGAAAAGTGGATTTAAAGTGATGGCTGAAGGTAAGAGGAACACTCTTCCTTATTTATTTTGTAACCCATGTCAAACTGAACAGGATGATGTTAAACTCTGGTTCTGGAAATAAATAAATTAAAAAATAAACACTTTTGATATTAGTTAGAGGGGTTTATAATTTGAATTTTTGTTTTTTATGGTCAGAAATCCAGCTGAGAGAGAAGAAGCCGAGAACTCTCCCTCGCTCTGATGGGTGTGGTCTGTATAATTTTGATGGTAAGCTCTTAGATTTATCACATTTCTGAACAGTTATTAAACGAGGTTCTTTTTGCTTCAGACATGAAGGTGTTTCTAGTTACCTTTTACATGACCGAGGACATAATGCACATTGTAAAGGATTTTCTGAAGAGTTGTGTTTATATTAATATTGAAATGCTATCAATGTTTTGAACAGTTTTTTTTTCTAATTTTAAATAAGTCTGTTTTACCTTCTCATAGATCAGAAACAAATTCTTTTTTTTATCACTTTGTGCCTTTAAAAATGCTATACATTTTTATAATAACATTTTTTAATAACATTTTTTAATTAATTAAACCTAATTGTTTAATTGATACGTGAATATGTTTGTTGCTGACCTTTATGTGTGTTCTTTTATGGATGTTTCACATTGAGGAACATTGCATTCAATACAAATTTCTTTTACCATACCATACCATACCACATACCAGACCAGACCATAGTTTATTTATACAGCACATTTAAAACGCAGCATGGGAGCTGCCCAAAGTGCTTCACAGGCTGGACCAAAACACAACCAATCAAAGCAACAAAAACAGAAGATAAAATACCAATCAATAAAAGCAAATAGAAAAATGAGGAATACTAAAGAACACAATAAAACACTAAAACGAGTCACGGCCAAATCGTGAAAGTGGGTTTTTAAACGAGATTTACAAACCGCCAATGATGGAGCCCGTCGAACTATAATAGGTATGTAAAAGAAAGACAATTAAATTGTTTTTTATTTATGCCACTTGTATAAGATAATACCTCAAGTTTACCTGTATAATGCTATTCTGTTGTTGGTCCTAAATCATTAACTAGCAGTTAATTTTTTCACTTTTTTTTAAGTTTCTCATATTGTAAAAATATATGTAAACATAAAAACAGCAATTTAATAAACAATGACCAGTTTAAACTAAATTACTAGGAAATGGTTCAGATATGTTAAAAATAAAATTATTTAGTTTATATTAATTTTCAATGGATAACTTGGTGATTTGATTTGTATTTCTGAATCACTTGTTGTGCACTCCAGCATATATTAATTTTCAGAACTTTAATTTAGTTAATATATTACAACAGTGTTTATGAATATTGTATAAAGGGGTAGGGACATGTAAGTTTCCACTTCAGCCTACTCCTTTCAAACAGAGAAGAAGGAAAAATGGGATGATGATGATGTGTATTTTTTCTGTTTGTGGTATTTTAAAAAAATATGTATGTTTTCTTTGTTTGTTTGAAATATTTAATAATAATGAAAATAATAAAGACACAATGAGTAATTTTTACCGTTAATCTGTAGAAACATCCATCCAAATGTTGTTAAAAATGAATAAAATGATGCCCAGTAGTTGAAAAATATTGGTGGCTTCGTAATACATAACCATAAAAATCAGATGGGAGCAGGTCTAAGTCTCTGGACCATGCTATATTAGATGCAATGTTTCTTTCTACGGCAGCCCGTGGGGACACATTGCATTTATTGATTTGTAAGAAAACGGTTACAAAACTTTCACCATTCATAAATGTTCTTGTTTTACATATTCACATCTTCACTGCAAGTGATGAAAGGGAGACTTAAGTGATTGTCATTTTGCTGGAGGTTGTGCTCTCAAGGATTTTTTACCCTAATGGCGATCCGTTGGTAAGGTCTCACTCAAACATGAAAATACAGCTTGCTTGCAATGATTTAAGTATGTACTACCCCATATCATCAGGGTAAATACACACCGCCACTCTAAAGATCTAAAGCTACAACTTTCATAACTAAAAGTTTAAAGGGGACAAAAAATCTAAACCATAATTTTCTTGTTGTTTTGTGAATAAAGACAGCTTGGGCAGTCAAATGTAGCATGCCCAAAAGTCAAAGCTGTGTGTAACCTACTTTTTATGTAAATTAGAAAGTTTAAAAATGCCAGAGAAAAACTTCTTTTCTGAGAAACCTCTTATTAAAACATCACAATGTGGAGCCCTTCCTCCTTCAAGCTGTAGTCCCCAGTGTCTGAGGCCTTCTGGTTTAAACCAACCAATCAGCAAGCAGAGCATTAGCATATAGGGATCCCAAGCCACGCCCATCTACTTCTGCATCATGGGTGCCCAGAAGAACAAAAAGATGAATGCAAGTCAATGGGGCAAAAAACGTTATTTTCTAATTCAGCTTGTTTTGTGCCATGGATTTCACACATGATGTCCATGAATTTTAAAGACACATTTTGATACCAAGAACGTTCTTATTTTCGAACGGGGGGAACGATATTTTAGGTTTTGTGTGAAAATAAGTCCAGGACTACAAATGCGCTTTACGAAAGTGACGTCATCGAAACAGACACGGAGAAACCTGAGGGAAAATGGCTGTAAGTTCAGCAAACTTCCCACAGGAGGAAAGAACCGCCATAAATCTGGTAATTTGGTAAGTAGCAGCTATGCTAGGGGAGAGGAGATTATGTGGTGATGCCACATATGCAACGTGCCGATTTCTAGTTTGTAGTCATGCTAATTACGAACTTTTACAAGCTAAAAAATCTCAAAGTATGTGACTGGCGTGGTTGAAACACCCATCATTACTTTTCATTTAAATTGCAGTACAACATATGTGTGATCCAGGGTCTAAGGCAAAGCAGATGAGAAAACAGCGTTTTTAGCCCCGTTGACGTGCATTCACTTTTTCTTTCTTCCGGGGACCCATGATGCGGAAGTAGACTTAGGCTTCCCATTCATGTTCTGGCCAAGTGGGAGGGCTAAACAGCTCTTTTCACAGCAAGGCTGATTTAGGGGTTTCGAATGGCCCGTGTCAGGGCTCCTGGGACAGATGAAGGCCAGAAGATTTCTTATGCTTCTTAGAGATTCAAAGCAGTGTTTTAGATTGCTGATAAACTGCATTCGTTGTCCCCTTAAAGTTATGTGAACATGACTCACTGATGTGTAATTGTAACAAAGTAGAAGTAAAATTATTTTATAATTTAAATGATATACATTTACTTTCTAAAATGAATGCAGAATAGAATAGTACCACAAACGTTTGTGTTTTCTAAGGAAATTACTCACAGTTCCTTAAAAATTGAAGAACTTCTAACTGTAAACCAACAAATGGGACAATTTCCATTTCGTTGGTAAATGATTTGTTTTTCTTTTGTTGTCTGCCTTAGCTCTGGATTTGTCTGGAGGGTTGAGGATCGTCCTGGTGGGAAAGACTGGGTCAGGGAAGAGTGCAACAGGAAACACCATCCTTGGGAAAGCAGCCTTCAAAGAAGACCCGAGCCCCGTGTCTGTAACCAAACACTGTGAGACACAGAGTGGGGAGGTGGATGGGGTTCCTGTCCAGGTGATTGATACTCCGGGGCTGTTTGATACAGGCATCACCGAAGAGGATCTGAAATCCAGAATAGAGGAGTGCGTCAAAATGTCCGTTCCTGGACCTCATGCCTTCCTTCTAGTGATCCGGCTTGGAGTCAGGTTCACTGAGGAGGAGAGGAACGCCGTTAAGTGGATCCAGGAGAACTTTGGAGACGACGCCTCCATGTACACTATCATGCTGTTCACGTGTAAAGATCAAGGCAAAGCTGACAATGCTCTGAAAGAGTGTAAGGAGCTGAGGAGACTCTCAATCACGTTCGGAC
Source organism: Nothobranchius furzeri (assembly GCF_043380555.1). Lineage (NCBI taxonomy): Eukaryota > Metazoa > Chordata > Actinopteri > Cyprinodontiformes > Nothobranchiidae > Nothobranchius > Nothobranchius furzeri. Next base: position 21,909,082 of record NC_091746.1, read on the forward strand.
GCAGGTACCACGCCTTTAACAACAACGACGCAGAAGACCGCGTGCAGGTCACAGAGCTGGTTAGCATGATCAAGGAAATGATTCAGGACAACGGAGGGAAGCACTACACCAACGAGATGTACGAGAAGGCCCAGAGAAAGCTGAGGGAGGAGGAGGAGCGAAAAAAACAAGAGGAGGAAGAGAAGAAAGAAGAAGAGAGAAAAATGTGGGATGCAGAGAGGGAGAAGCAGCAGAAAGAGAGAGAAAAGGAGAAAAAAGTTAGAAGAAAGAATATCCGGGTGGCGTCGGCTGCTGCTGTAGTGCTGGTGTTGGCGGGGGTGGTTATAGCTGTGGGGGCCAACACCACGGTGGCTCTGGCTTTGGGAGCTCCTGCTCTGTTTCTTGGAGTCTTATGTGGCCTGGCTGCCATTGTCATATGGAAAGGGATTAAATGTAAATCTAAGCACAACGGTATAGTTTAACAGAAGTGGGTGCAGTGGCATGTGCACCAGTTTGGAATTACCTTTAAAAGTGGTCTAAATCCATAAAGATGCACACTGCTGATGATATGCAAATAGTTTTCTACCATTTGTGACTATTGTTTGGTGTGAATACATATTTATAATCATCAAGGATTTTCTCCACAGTAACAAAATGAAGCATACGTGATAAATGAAGTACTTAAAAAAATTCTTTGGTCACTCTGATGTTGGATATGCCTGCAATTATTTTTCTTCAACCCCCATCGCCTTTGTTAGCTGCATTAAAAAATTGACAGGAAACCAAACAAGTCAGATAACAACAGCCTCTCCTACATCACAGGGAAAATCAGCAATAATGGCCTCGCCCACCTTAGCTTGGGATGGCAGAAGTTTGTGTTGATTTAGCGGCCAGGAAAGAGCAGAGGGTGTGTTGCTAACAGAAGCTAACCATTAGCAATAGCAACATTACAAGATGGTGGAACACATTCTGGCTTTTGTCATTTGTTGAGATAACACATGAGCATTGTATTATTACCCTATAAAAGTGAATAAAGGCAGCGGAAGAGTTGTTTTGCTGTAGGCCAAACAGAGGCGATATGCATGCCCAGAAGCGCCTGAATCAGCATGAAGAAGAAGAGCACACGCCAACCTTGGAATCTGATACCCCACTGAATGCCCTTTAAATACACTTTAAATAGAAATTGAAAAGGCTTGGGATAAAAAAAATAAAAAGCATGACCACACGTACCATCCAGCCACAAAGAACTACCACACGTTGGCCACCCCATCTTAACAGATCTGGACACGCCACTAAGAACACAACAGGATTTGGAGTTATTTTTCCTGATGTTTGGACATGTCACCTCTGATTGGCTAACAACAACACAACTCCACTACTGAATCTGCAACATTGATACTTCATCAAATAACACAAGCCTGAAGGAGTTCTGCAGTGTGGTGGATTAGCTCATGCTAACGGTTAGCTTTTTCAATCAGAGACATTCTTTGATGTTTCCTGGATGCTAAACCAACAACAGCCTTCCTGATGTGAGGTGACAGTGTGATGTTGATCAGACTTTTCCAATCCGAGAGTTTCACCGTCAATTTTCTATCAGAAGGGAATGCAGGTGATCCACACCTTTAAACCAATAATTGGATCTTTGTTTTTTTGTGTCATTTGAATCAGTTTGATTCGAAAGTTACATTTTCTACTCACAACGTCAATGGCAAAAAATAAAAAATTACTTTGGATGTGACTCATAATCTAAGTTATGATTCAAACCCTTGTTTTTTTAATGAAACATGTTTAGTATTTTCTTGGTGGTTACTTGAAATTACTGTTAAAATAAATAATGTTAAAACTAATTCTACTTATAGTTTCCTTTACTGTTTCTTATCTAATGGTTTTCGTGTTCTAATTTAAACTATGACGAGTTGTTTCCTGTGCTGTATTGTTCACATCACAAACTCACAGGAAATGTGAAACAAAGCTGCACTGCAGTCACTTATTTGTGACTGAAGCAACCTCTGCCATCTCAGTTTGGGTCAAAATCACCCAAAAGCATTCCAAATTTGTAATTCTGATTCTGTTTCTTTTCACCATTCAACAAAACTGGATAAAAACGTTGGATAAAATTCATACTTTCATTTAAGTATTTGCATTTTAATCAAAAATGATGTTTCTTCATTTGATTTTCATTGACAAACCGCAGAGTTTCAAACAACACATTAAACCTAAGGAAAACATTGTTCTATACATGTGATTTATGTTATCAAATAATTGACAAGAATGTAAGTAAAATAAGTAAATTTTATTTATATAGCACTTATCACAGACATATAATCACAAAGTGCTTAACATAGATCAAAACACAATAAAACAAAGTCATAAAATCATACTGATCTCAAAACAGAAATAGATGAACATCAGAAAAAGTCATACAATTTTTAAATTTCACAAACAGATGAAAGATTACAGTGTCCAGAGTGGCAATGCAACATGAGGATAAAGGAAAATCATTCCAAAGTCGGGGTGCAACAGTCCGGAAGGAGCGATCACCTCGATTTTATATCTGGTTTTTGGAACTTCTAGAAGGTTCTGTTGTGTGGACCTGAAGGCTCGGGTTGGAGCATAAGGCTTTAACAGTTCAGTAATATAGGGAGGAGCTTGACCATGTAGAGCATTGAAAGTTATAATCAGGAATCTAAAATGAACTCTAAAGTTAACGGGTAACCAGTGCAGAGACATTAGAATAGGAGTGATGTGAGCTCTTCTATTTGCTCCAGTTAGGAGCCTCGCTGCAGAGTTCTGGACCAACTGAAGGTGGCCAAGTGTGGCATGGATAACCATTTTAAGTTCATGCTTCGACACCAACCTTCGCAGTTTGGAGATGATTCTCAAGTGATGAAAACAGTTTCGGACCAATGTTTTTGTGTGACCTTCAAGAGACATTGATTGGTCAAAAATAACGCCCAAATTTCTTAAGTTTGTCATGACGGCAGAGGATAAATGACCAAGTTTTAGACTAATCAGGGCAACCATGCTCTCATTGGCAATGATCAGACATTCAGTCTTTTCAGAGTTTAACTGGAGTAAGTTATCTTCTAGCCAGCTGGTGATAGCTGATAGACACTCTAGTAATTCAGACAGTTTATAGAACTCAGAATCCTTACAGGAGCAGTACAGCTGAATGTCATCTGCATATAGGTGATAAGAAACATTATGAAAAGAATCAATTATCTGTCCAAGTGGGTGTAAGTACAGCAGAAACAAGAGTGGACCCAAAACAGAGCCTTGGGGTACCCCACAAAACAGATCGGTAGAATCTGACATTATTTGGAAAGGTACGATCTAAACCAGTCTAGAACAGTTCCAGAGATCCCCACCGAGTCACGAAGTCTGTTAATTAAGGTGCCGTGAGCAACAGTGTCAAAAGCTGCACAGAACGTACAGCCTTAAAGGCACCAATACTGTCGACGTGTGTAACCATCTCAAATAAAACTGAAAGAGAAGGTTAAAGGGATAACTTCATAATGATCATTTTAGCTGGTTTAGGTGTCGTTTTTTGTTTTCGGAGTCGTCCACCATCTGATGCCTTTAGCCAGCACTGCACCACCGAGCATCACGATAGGTCGTACAGACAGAGCTACAACCTCCTCTAACGTGACTGCAGCACCTACAGCAGGAGCAGCCATACTTGCTGTACCCACTGCCGCACCTAGCAGTAGATTTTCTGCCGAGTTCAGTTTGTTCCCAACTCCACGCCACCACAACTCCCTCTGGGCTGCTTCATAAATGCTGCTGATGTAATGGCCCCCGTTTGATTGCACCGCTGCATCTATTTTGTCAAACAGATCAGCCACCTGAGTGCGATTCCTCCTGCACGTGTTGTCAAACACAACATACCCAGCTTTACAGTCACTGGTGAGTTTCTTCAGATCCCCGCTTCTGTTCAAATAGTCTTCAATGTTTTCCTTGAGTTCGTCTTCTCTGGTGAAAACGACGATGGTGTACTTGGAGGCATCCTCACCAAAGTTGTCTGTGATCCACTTAACAGCATCTTTCTCCTCTTTAGTGAATCTCACAGCCAGACTGATGACCAGCAGGAAGACGTGTGGTCCAGGAAGAGACAACATTATGCAGTTCTCTATTTCACGTTTCAGCTCGTCATCCTCAGTGGCAGTGTCAAAAACTCCAGGAGTGTCGATGATGCTCACGGTTCTTTCATCAAAGTGTCCAGTTTCCTTTGCACAAATTTTAGTTTCAGAGGTGGGAGACATGGATGCAGTAAAAGCTGTCTTTCCCAGGATGGTATTCCCTGTTGCACTCTTACCCGATCCAGTTTTCCCCAGCAGCACAATCCTCAGATCCTTCACTGTAGGAGAGCAGAGATCTGTTGGAAGAGGCGCATTTAATGAAACAGAAATCCAGCTAAAATCCAATGAAAGGTAACAAACACCGACCTTTAGCTGAAGCGTTGTTCATTATTTTACACAGCAGAGAGAAAAACAGATCAAAACTGTTTCTGGCTCTAACGTCCTTCTGCCTAGACTCCACACGTCTGTATCACAAAGTTTCCCCTCCCACTGCCCCTCCTCTTTAGCAAATCTCACGTTTCCTTTAAATCCACGTGTCACCACAGCAGCTTCACTGGAAACAAAACTTAGAGCAGCTCGAAGGGTTCAAGGTTTATTTAGTGGCTCTTTATGGGTTTTGTGACTGAAATGAGTTATCAAAATATGTTTTAAAACATTTCTCAATGATGTTATTTATATTTTAAATAAAAACAACAACCCTTTAAAGAGACTCATGCAGGGTGGGGAGAAAAAAAGCTTTTCTTTCCCTACAAATTAAAACAATTAAAAAGATCAGAGAAAGAAAAAGTAAGTTCACCAAAATATTCATCATGGTTGTTTAATTCATTCAGTGGAACTTTTGTGGCTCAGTGTTTCTAGTCTTTCTGCTTTCTTTATAAAGGCAGAAAGACTCGTTTGTGTACCAGAAAGAATGATGGGATGTTTGAAATTGTCCATACTAGAATGAATCGCTTAGGCCTATTCAGCGCAGATGTATTGCATTTCTGTTAGATTTCATTGAGATTGCCACACAAATATATTTTTTAAGGATGCATTCAGACACCAGTGACATGGAATTATCCTTTGGTTTAAGGTGAGCTGTTGCTGCCTGTTTTAACGGCCCATTTAAAAACTTTTTTGTAAAGATAAAACCTGAAAAACATGATTTGAGTTCAAAACCAATTTGTGAGTTGTTAGAAGAAGAAGAAAGTATCATTTCTATAGCGCCTCTCAAGATGAAAATCACGAGGCGCTTCACAAAAACAAAAAATGTAAAAATATAAAAAAAAGCATTTAGAAAATGTTTAAAATATATTTAAAATGAGCAAAAATAGACAATTGTGATTAAAAAATGTTAAGAAAGAGAGAGAGTGAATAGGAAAGAGGGAAATCAGTGGATCCTGAGGAAGGTGGAATAGGTGGGGAGAGCAGAATAAAGAGAGTGGTGAAGAAGGTCATACAAAAGCCAGCTTGAACAAGTGAGTCTTCAGCTGCTTTTTAAAGGAGACCATTGAGTCCACTGATCTCAGGCTCAGGGGGAGAGAGTTCCAGAGTCTGAGTGCCACAGCAGCAAATGATCCGTCACCTTTGGTCTTTAGCCTGGTGCATTGCACAACCAGTAGGCTTTGATCACTGGACCTCAGGGACCTGCTGGGGGTGTAGGGACTAAGAAGATCACCAATGTAAGATGGTGTTTGTCCATGTAAGGCCCTATAGACCAGAACCAGGATCTTGAAATGAACCCTGAAGTTGACTGGCAGCCATTGAAGCTGGAGGAGAAGCGGGGTGATGTGGGTGTGTTTGGAGGACTTGGTCAGAAGCCGAGCACAGGCGTTCTGAACCACCTGTAGACGGTTCAGGGAGGTTCTGCTCAGACACGTGAAAAGAGAGTTACAGTAGTCTAAGAGTGAGGAGATGAAGGTGTGGAGAACAGTCTCAAGTTCAGAGCGAGACAGAATGGGACTCAGCTTAGCAATGTTCCTGAGATGGAAGAAGGAAGAGCCAACAAGAGAACTGACATGAGAATCCAGGGTGAGAGCTGGGTCAAAGGTCACACCAAGATTCCTGACATAAGGTTTGGTGTGAGAAGCAAGTTGACCAAGAGAGTCTCTGACTTTAGGAACCAGCTTGTCTGGGGCACAGATGAGGATCTCAGACTTATCGTCATTCAGCTGTAGAAAGCTCCCACCATCCAGGTTTTGATAGAGTCTAAGCAGGTGTGTAACAGCTGCAGCTTAGACATCTCATGGGGCTTAAAGGAGATGTACAGTTGGATGTCATCTGCATAAAGATGGTAGGAGATTCCTTTGAAGGAGCTCAGGATGTGCTGAAGAGGAAGCAGATAGAGGAGGAAGAGCAGAGGCCCCAGCACAGAACCTTGTGGGACACCATGGGTAAGGGAGGTGGTGGAGGACCTAAACTTGGAGACAGGAGTTACGGTGCAGAAAAGGAAGGCTGAGAACCAAAAACCATAGAAAAGCTGAAGATGCATCATCCTTAAAAATGGATCTTTGTAAGTAAATAAGTATGTTTTATTTATATAGCACTTACAGATATAGAATCACAAAGTGCTTAACATAGATCAAAACAAAATCAAACAAAGTCATAAAATCATAATGATCTCAAAACAGAAACATATGAATATCAGAAAAAATGAAGTCATGCAATTTTTAAATTTCATAAACAGATGAAAGGTTACAAAATTGAGTTAAAAATAAGAAAATTAAAGATTTAGGTAAAAGCAGCTTTAAATAAAAGGGTCTTTCGCTGTTTTTTAAAAGTGTCCAGACTGTCAATGCTACATAAGGATAAAGGAAGATCATTCCAAAGTCGGGGTGCAACAGTCTGGAAGGAGTCATTCCAGACTGTAATCCTGACCAGGGTTAGCAGCAGGAATCACCAAGTGTGTTCACAGGAAAGATCTTTTTTCCTGTGAGGCTTTTTATAGCAAATAACTTTATTCTTGTTTTATTCAAAAAGAAACACCAGTAGAATGTGATACACCAACATTTTTATTGAACACTGTAAACAGACTTCATTTGTGGGAAAATAAAGGTTTCCTCAAATCAAGCATTGCACCTATATGCACCATCATAGTTAAGCTAGAATTACAGCATCCTCATTATCGCTATACCTGCAGCAGCTGCACCTGCTGCAACTGCAGGTGCAGCTGCTGCAACCATCTGCCCAGCCCGACTCCACCAACACCTTCTCTGGGCCTCTTCATAAATGCTGCTGGTGTAATGGCCTCCGTTCAATTCCACAGTTTTGTCAATTTTATCAAACAGATCAGCCACCTGAGGGTGATTTCTCATGCATTTGTTGTCAAACACAACATAACCGGCTTTACAGTCACTGGTGAGCTTCATCAGATCAGCATTTTTGTGCAAATAGCTCTCAATGTTTCCCCTGAGCTCATCTCCTCTGGTGAAAACAACAATGGTGAACTTGGAGGCTTCTTCACCAAAGTTGTCTGTGATCCACTTAACAGCATCTTTCTCTTCTTTGGTGAACCTCACAGCCAGACTGATGACCAGCAGGAAGACGTGCGGTCCAGGAAGAGACAACATGATGCAGTTCTCTATTTCACGTTTCAGCTCATTCTCTGTAATGGACGTGTCGAAGACTCCAGGAGTATCGATGACGCTCACAGATCTTCTGTTGACTTGTCCGGTTTCTTTTGTGCTGTCTTTAGTTACAGAGGTTGGAGATGATTCTGAAGCAAAAGCTGCCCTTCCCAGGATGGTATTCCCTGTTGCGCTCTTACCTGATCCAGTTTTCCCCAGCAGCACAATCCTCAGATCCTTTACTGCCAGAGAGCTGGAAACTGCAGACAAAAACACATTTTTGTTTCTTTCATATCTTGGACTTTTAGTTAATCGAGCTAAACTCTACAGCAACATCAAAGGTAAAAGTACTAACCTTCAGCTGGGGTTCGGTCCATCGTGTTATCCAGGGGAGAGAAACAAGATCAGGAAACAGATTTAAACCACAGGAGTTTGACTGGATCTGACTTCAACTTCTTTCTGCTCAACCTCGATGCCTCTCTAGCTATGATTTTACCAAAGATGACACTCCCATCGCCCCTCCTCTCCTCCACCCCTCAAATAAAACGTTCTTCAGATTACCATTGCAGTTTCAGCGAAAATGAAACTAAACTGAAAGCATTGATGGGAATTACGGCTCTTTTTAGAGAGCCGGTTCTTTTGGCTCAGCTCACCAAAAAGAGCCGGCTCTTTCGGCTCCCAAGTGGCTCCTCAGATTTTCTGTTGCGTAGAGTACATTTATAACCAAAATAATGCTAAACTATATGTAAAATAATTTACTAATGTAAAAAAAGCAATATATCAAATATGTATCATTTCTATGGATTTAATAACTGAACACTTTTTAGAAATCTCCACTTTCCGACTGCTGGCGCTCATTTTCTCACCGTCTTCGTCGCACTCTCCTCTCTCTCGCTCGCCTTTTTCCTCCTCCTCATTCCCTCTCGTCTCCCTCCACTGCATGTGCTCTGCTGTGTGTCTGTCTGAGTATGATCCTCCCTCTTCTCCGCCCCTACTGCTCTGTGTGTGGACAGTCTGGACACCAGTGTTGGGAGTAACGTGGTACAAAAGTAATTAACTACTGTAATGCATTGCTTTTTGCTGTAATGTTGTAATGTAAGGCATTACAGGGAAAGAAAATGGTAATATTTACTCGGTACAATTGTAAGCAACGCGGTAATTACAACGCATTTTTAAACCCAGAATCAAGATGTTGGTTTCCTAAAATTTCAAATTGCGGAAAGCCTGAAAAAAGATCCAGTATCTACATATATTACGTCATTTATGGACTCAGCTTTGCGGGAATTCTATGAGCAGAGAGGACGCAGCGGTAATGGCTCAAATAATCCAGCTGCGTCCTGCACGCGACCGCTGTTATATTCACAAAATCGCTCCACCAAAACAAAGTTATTCGTTTGCGATCATTTATATCAGCCCATATTCTCTGGTATTCACGTAATTTTCAGTTGAGTTCATAATCTGTGCCCCGGCGATTTCAACTCATTGCTGCTGGAGCGCAGCGCGAAGCTTATTTATTTATTTATTTATTTATTTATTTTGTTTGAGTTCCGTAGATCCCTTTGGCTGATTGGTTAGAAAGTAGGAAATCTAGGAAACAGTTTTTCTGGAAGACGGAGAAAACGTGCAGCATGCAGGAAGGTTAGAGAGAGAAAGGGCAGGAAATTATTCAAATAAAATCAAGAAAACAAAACAAAGTGCTTGAAAAGAAAAAAGTAGGTAGATTTATCCCCAATACACATTTTTACCAGTGAAAAGCAATAATATATAAGCATTTAATATTTATACATGTGATAGAATCAGATCACCCCAGAAGTCAGTCCCACATCCAGGGCCGTATCAAGGCATTTGGGGACCAAGGCAAATATAGGCTTGGAGCCCCCACCACCTCACCCCTGCTCAGATGGCCCTATAAGATGGCAGCATGCTGAGAGTACAGATTGTTGTTGCTTTTATTTAATAAACAATCATTTTAAAGCACTGTTTTTATATCTGACTGTTTTTAACAGCAATCCTAGCTCAGACACCACATCACCTTCCACATATATGTCATGAGCTCACTGAGCGTCAGATTACCAGATTCATATTGAAGTTGTTTTGGTGAAAGTTACTTCAAGTAATGCAAAAGTAGTGTAATGCCTTACAATTTAAAATCAGTAATATTGTAATGTAATTAATTGCTTTAAAATGAGGGTAACAAGTAATAAATAATGCATTACAGTTTTGAAGTAACTTGCCCAACACTGCTGGACACACAGTTACACAGTGTTGGGCAAGTTACTTCAAAACTGTAATGCATTATTTATTACTTGTTACCTTCATTTTAAAGTAATTCATTACATTACAATATTACTGATTTTAAAATGTAAGGCATTACACTAATTTTGCATTACTCTAAGTTACTTTCATCAAAACAACTTCAGTATGAGTTTGGTAATCTGATGCCTGGTGAACTCATGACACATCCGGTGGAAGGTGATGTGGAGTCTGAGCTAGGATTGCTGTTAAAAACAGTTCTTTAAAATGATTGTTTATTAAATAAAAGCAACAACAATCTGTACTCTCAGCATGCTGCCATCTTAGATTAACTGAGCAGCGAGTGAGGTGGTGGGGGCTCCAAGCCTATTTGCCTTGGTCCTCAAATGCCTTGATACGGCCCTGGATGTGGGACTGACTTCTGGGTTGATCTGATTCTATCACATGTATAAATATTAAATGCTTATATATTATTGCTTTTCACTGGTAAAAATGTGTATTGGGGATAAATCTACCTACTTTTTTCTTTACAAGCACTTTGTTTTGTTTTCTTGATTTTATTTGAATAATTTCCTGCCCTTTCTCTCTCTAACCTCCCTACATGCTGCATGTTTTCTCCGTCTTCCAGAAAACCCGTTTCCTAGATTTCCTACTTTCTAACTAATCAGCCAACGGGATCTTCACATATGCGGCGCTCCAGCAGCAATGAGTTGAAATCACCGGAGCCCAGATTAACTCAGCTGAGGCAAAGCACGTCAGAAAAGTACAGAATACCGGAGAATATGCGCTGAACGATCGCAAGCGAATTATTTTGTTTTAGTGGAGGGATTTTGTGAATGTTACAGCGGCCGCGTGCAGAATGCAGCTGGAGTATTTGAGCCGTTACCGCTGCGTCCTCTCTGCCCGCAAAGCTGCGTCCATAAATGACGTAATATATGTAGATACTGGAACTTTTTTCGGGTTTCCCGCAATTTGAATTTTTAAGAAACGCAGCTTGATTCTGAGTTTAAAAATGCATTGTAATTACCGCGTTACTGACAATTGTACCGAGTAAATATTACCATTTTCTTTTCCTGTAATGCCTTACATTACCACATTACAGCAAAAAGCAATGCATTACAGTAATTAATTACTTTTGTACCGCGTTACTCCCAACACTGCAGTTACATATGTTGACCAATCGCCTGTGGCTTTCACCAAGGCAGGGGGAGGGGAGGGGGGAGGGGAGGGGACGGCTCCCAATGACGAGCCGGCTCCCGTCGTTCACATCAAAGAGCCGGCTTTTAGAGCCGGTTCGTTCGCGACCGACACATCACTAGAAAGCAGCTGGTAACAGGATTCAGGTCATGTTTTTCTACAATAATGTGGCGTTTACTTTAATCTTTGGTACAAATTCAATTGGATTTGAATCATAAATAATTTGCTAAGCGCACATATCCCTAAAAAAATGTTTGTTTGTTTTACTTTGATGAATAATAAAGTTTAATCAACTCATTCAGGAAGGGAAGGCAGGAGGGAATCCTGCAAGTCTTCCACTTGTTAGTGGAGCTAAACAGCTTCCAGTTAGTCATCCATATGTTGTATTTTGTCCTAATCTGTCCACAGGTCCATACCAACTCCATGAGAGAAGAATCTGTTAGCAGCCAAGTGTGTCCCTAACAAAGTGTCCCAGTGTCCTCATGAAGCGGCGTTGTGTGTATAACTAACTGTGTCGAGCATTTATTATGCAGGATCACTCTGATGCCTCCTACTCCACACTGTATGAGACGTAGTGAGACAAGCTGTCCAGTCACAACAGAAGAGACACCAGTCCTCACATCATGTGGCGGCGCTGCATCTAAAAACGGGCTGATTGAGACATCCACGGACATCTGAGGGAAAGGTGAGTTCTCGGAGTCAAACTGAAATATGTTTCTACCAAGTACATTTTCTGAAGATGATTTCGTTCTTACAGTAGATGAAGAAAAGGTTCTGAAGAGAAGAAGGGAGCTTGTCTAGCATCGGAAGACTCTGGATAGCTCACTGGCTTACCAAGAATCTACCGTGTAAAAACTATACGGACGAGAAGAAACTTGGAGCCATGGCATCAACAGGTCTCCAGCTGATGGGCTTGGTCCTGGCTCTGCTGGGTTGGGCGTGTGGCGTTCTGGTGTGTGCGGCTCCTCTGTGGCGCGTGTCTGCCTTCGTAGGTGGAGAGCTGGTGATTGCCCAGATGTTGTGGGAGGGACTGTGGATGAACTGTCTGTCTCAAACCACAGGTCACATCCAGTGTAAGGCCTACGACTCTACCTTGGCTCTGCCCACGTCGGCCCAAGCGGCTCGAAGCCTCGTCGTCATGTCCCTTCTCCTCTGTGTCCTGGCCCTCATTCTAGGGGTGCTGGGGGCCAAGTGCACTCACTGCATGGGCGACAGTAACCAGGCCTCCAAGGCTCGGTTGTCACGGATAGCAGGAGTGCTCTTTGTTGTGGCCGGCCTTGCCTACTTGATGCCCATCTGCTGGACTGCCTACGCCATAATCAGAGACTTCTACGATCCGAGCATCGCAGCGCCGTTGAAGAGGGAACTGGGGCCGGCGCTGTACCTGGGCTGGGGAGCCAGCGTGCTGCTGCTAGTGGGAGGAGCTCTGATGCATGTCGGCTCTTCTGCACCAGGAGGAAGGGCGCTGCCCGTTTTAAGACCAGCATCAACAAAGGCCAGCTCAGTTCCAGAGGCAGCAGCAGAGGTCAAGAAGCAGGAAAAATCTTTTGTATGACACCATTTTATTGGATTCACACGCTGTCAGAGAAACGTGGAAACTGTAGTTATTGAAACATTTCGTGGTTTTGTGCTAAATTAGTGATTTTGGAGTTTGGTTTGGATTTTCTCTTCATGCTTACACGTTTTTTTTTAAATGGTACTAAAGCTTAAATGTTCTTCTCTTGGAAAGTAGTGGATGTAAAATGATTGTGACTATAAATGGACGTGCTACTAGCACTGACTTTACTTGTGACTCAGTAGGAGTTGAGATGAACTGTAGGAGGAATTCAGATGATTTGATCTTCACTAATGAAGTGATTTACATTTCTCACATGCCTCTCTGCCTCTGCATGTGTGTGTGAGTGCATGTGGTGATGTGTGTGTGCATCAGTGTGTGTGTGGGCGGTCTGTGTACAGAAGGTCAGTGTGTATTGTGAAACTGTGTGTGCGTAGGCGTTTGGACTACTGGCTGTTTACTTACTTTTTACACATTTTTGTGATGTTTGCCGTTATTACAATTAAAACAATATCTTAATTTTACCGTTACACACGGTCTTATGTTTGCATCTCTGTAAGCGTAATTACTGCAGCTCTGGTTTAACAAATACAACATTTTTATGTTGTTTTCTTTGATTTTTTTTATCAATAAAATAATTGATTGGTTATTTTCTTGTTGGACTTTTTTACATTCTGAAATACCAAATGCCACAGAGTTGAAAATGTGCAGTACACTGTCAGTTTGACATTAAACAAAATCAACGTAGCACACCTGAAATCAACCATTAAAGATGAAATTTAACTGTTTTATCTTTTTTGCAGGGATCTAACTAGATTCCACATACATATATATGTATATATACACATATATATGTATATATACACATATATATGTACATATATATGTGTATATATGCAGCTATTCTCACAAAGCCTCAGACTTTGCGGATTCAAAAGATGTTTGTTTTACTTAGAAAAATGGCATTTACTTATTTAAAGGTTTGTTTAAGCTGCTTTCAGTTGATTCATCATTATTCCTGAAGGTTCACCCGGTGGTTCCCAGTTTATCCCACAAAATAAGAGCTATGGAGATGAAGGGCCCCAGCAGTTGCAACAGGACTATTAACTCTGCTAATAAAACATTTAACAAAGAAATTTGTAAATAATTTTTAGATTTTTTATTTTTAATGAAAAATGTTCTTCTTGTCTTGTTGTTACAGTTAACTCTAAATAAGTAGTTTAGATTTTTTGCAGATTTTCTTTATAAGAGTAAAAAGCTTAATTGTAAGAGTGTTTTTCTTATTATCAGAGCAGTGGTGTGAACGCGTGTTTGTTCTTTCGTTACGGAAACTAATCTAAGATAATTTCCTTGAATTTTCTTATTTCATATGAAGGACTGCTGGTTTAGCGGCAGCTTGTGGAGCAGGGTAACTCAAATGTAATGGTCCGAGGGCAACTCAACTAAACAACCCGTGGCCGGACCAGAAGAAGAAGAAGAAGAAGAAGAAGAAGAAGAAGAAGAAGATATCATTTCTATAGCGCCTCTCAAGATAAAAATCACGAGGCGCTTCACAAAAACAAAAAATGTAAAAATATTTAAAAAATTTTTTAGAAAATGTTTAAAAATAGATTTAAAATGAGCAAAAATAGGCAATTGTGATTTTAAAAATGTTAAGAAAGAGTGAGAGTGAAGAGATAAGAGGGAAATCAGTGGATCCTGAGGGAGGTGGAATAGGTGGGGAGAGCAGAATAAAGAGAGAGTGGTGAAGAAGGTCATACAAAAGCCAGCTTGAACAAGTGAGTCTTCAGCTGCTTTTAAAGGAGACCACTGAGTCCACTGATCTTAGGCTCAGGGGAAGAGAGTTCAAGAGTCTGGGGGCCATGGCAGCAAATGATCTGTCACCTTTGACCTTTAGCCTGGTGCTGCACAACCAGTAGGCTTTGGTCACTGGACCTCAGGGACCTGCTGGGGGTGTAGGGACTAAGAAGATCACCAATGTAAGATGGTGCTTGTCCATGTAAGGCCCTATAGACCAGAACCAGGATCTTGAAATGAACCCTGAAGTTGACTGGCAGCCAGTGAAGCTGGAGGAGAAGCGGGGTGATGTGGGTGTGTTTGGAGGACTTGGTCAGAAGCCGAGCCCGCGGGCCGCCTATTGAATATCAGTGTTTTAGAGCACCAGATTGTTGTTTCCGTTACTCTTTTCCTAACAAAATTCCAGACTCCTAGAAACTGACCAAAAGCAACAAGTATAAATTCAGCTCACTGTACTGAGGTCTGGACCCAAGGAGTTGTTGAAAGAAACCCGGCGCCCTCTAGCGGCTGTTTGCTGTAGACATTTAGTTATTTTCCAAAAATGGAAAAAGTTGTGCTTTCTGGTTTTGTAATTAAATATTTTATTTTATTTTAAAAACAGGATTGAAAAAAGACAAGAAGTAGAAGAGAGCTGAGCTCATTAATGCTCATTTGAAATTCATGTTCACATTTCTTTTTCCTTGTTTTTGTCCTCTATTTCTTCAGACTTCGGTTTGTTTTACGTTTTTTTGGTTATTTTCTGAAATATTTTCATATAGAAAATATTGAAAAATCGTTAAAAGAAAAAAAGACGCGGGCTTGACAGAATAAGAATTGATTTTGATGTCAATGGCAGTAAACACATCTTTTTTTACACTAGGGGGCAGTAAGTACTCACTAATCTAAAGTTTTTAAACTTCCTTCAAGTTGTCGACAAACCAGAAACTACAGATTGATTTGCTTTGAGGAAAAAATTAAAAAGTACAAAAAGCAAAGCTAACATTAGTTTTATACATTTTAACGCTCTTTATTTTTTCTTGACCCTTAAAATTCATGCTAAACAAAATTCTTGTTAAACATAAAAATTTAGTTTTCAGTGAACTGAAAACGTTGCTTTTAGAGAGGCTCATATCTGTAAGAAACTACAAAAATGTCTTTAAGCATTTTAAAACGTAGTGTGTTTTACAGAAATATAACAATTCAGCTAAAGTTGATTTAGATAAAAATGCATGTCAATACGTTTCAAAATAAAACTATTTTGCTGTCTGACTAAAGTCCCGCAGCATGCTTCAAGCAGTGAATGCCTTTTAACTGCATGTCATCCCATTTTTATTTTTGACAGCGTGTCAAACATGCCAGATGTTTTAATTGGATTTAAAGCATTTTCCCCCCCAAGGAGTTGAATAAAAAATACAAATATGAATTAATGCTGAACAGTTTCCACAATTACTGAGCATCTTTGTGAACTCTGCAAAAACAAAACAATACACACAAAAAAAGGCACAGATGTATTTTTGAGTGTATGAGGCATTAAAACGACATGTTTAAACCAGTTTCTCTTCTACACTGTATAGCCTTCCACTCACGAATGAATCATTTACTTAACCATGCTCCACCCTCAGCTGGAATGGAACAATATTTCAAGTCTAAACAACGATTTATGGCTATTTGTGATTCCATCTCATTGAATTTTTTTAGTAAAGGTAGTTGAACAAAAGCATGCAATGTGTTTTTTGTTTAAATAACATGTTGCCAACACCACCTTTCATCCATCCATCCATCCATTCATTTTCATCCGCTTATCCGGAGTGAGGTTGCGGGGGCAGTAGCCTAAGTCGAGAGGCCCAGACTTCCCTTTCCCCAGCCACTTGGGCCAGCTCTTCCGGGGAAATTCCAAGGCGTTCCCTGGCCAGGTGAGAGACGTAGTCCCTCCAACGTGTCCTGGGTCTACCTTTAGGCCTCCTCCCGGTTGGACGTGCCCAGAAAACCTCACCAGGGAGGCGTCCAGGAGGCATCCTGACCAGATGCCCGAGCCACCTCAACTGGCTGGCTTTCATTGAAAGTTTTAATCACGTTGAACAGTCAAGTTCAGTTTAGAGACAAGAAGTTTTTCTTAACAAATAGTGCTTTCAACTCTTAGCTTCTATTACTGTGGTTTACTTCAAGTCAACTGGAGGGGAATGGCCCTGTCCCAATATTCACACCACCCTTGCACCCCTTAATTGCATGTTCCCATCCTGGTCATAGGGTGTCCTGATTGATTCTCAAATGGGAAGCTGACCACACCCCCTTTGCACCCTTAATGCACACTTCACCGATGTCCGCATCGATGTGGACTTCAGCGAAGGGTACCAACAATCCATTGCTATGTGGGAATTGTGAGAAAGCGGAGCAATGGCCCTTTCTGAACATATGTATTTTCAAGGATAATTATGGAGGTATTTAGTATTTTATTGTGCATGTATGATTAAAATCACATGCTTCTCTGTTGAAAAGATACATCAAATGTCTGTTTAAAAATGTTTTTAACCGACAATGCTGCTGGTGTGTGTTTGTCTTTGGACACGATAGTAATTTAATCTCTTGTTTTAATATCATTCAGTATTTTACAGACTGCAGAGTCAGCAATAAAATGTTTATAAATTAAAAAATTATTTCCTCTTCTGGTCAGGATAAAAGAAATATTTGGAATGTTTATGGAAATTCAATTCTTCAATATTAGAACCAGATTTTTATCATTTCATAAGTGAAAGAAAGTCATTTTAAGACGATCAGCAATATTTATCCATGCTCAGAATATTCAAGACTGAGATTTTATGTGGACAGCGATGAATGTAAATTTAGTCCCAAAAATTGTTTAGTTTGAAAATAGAATTTTTTTTTATTAAGCAGCAAAATAAAGACCAGCATCCTGCCATGTGTTGTGGTTGATGATGCAATGCTCGCTGCCCCAATTTGGCAATTATTTGCTCACTTGTGTAATACGCACTTTACTGCACACTTCCTCAAAGTTAGCTGAAGACCGTAGGGTGCAGTGCAAGTATTGCGACTGGGCCAAAATAAGTTTAGAAGACAGAATTTTGTCTTATTTCTTGATATTTGGACATCTTGCCTCAGATTGGATAAGAGCACCCCCCCACCACCACCACCACCACCACAGAAGGAGTTCTGCTACGTCAAGGAGCTGCTAATGCTAATGTTAGCTTCTGCTAGTTGAGACGTCCTATGCTGTTTCCTGGACGCTAAACAGCCTTCCCAGTTGCTAATAAGAATGAATCAGTCCATTAATGGCCTTGTTCGAGATGAGAAGCACCTCGCCTAGAAAAGAGACGAGAGCAGACGGGCGTTTATGTCGGCCAGATTTCCCTACATGTAGCTTGTGGGTGACGATGGCTGAAGTTATCGCATTAGCATTCATAATAGTGTAAAATTCTGGTTCCTATCAGATCTTAGATCAGGTGAGAGCCAGGCGTTTTCCATCAGGCCATAGGTTTTGCAGCCGGTGGAGAGCAACTGCAGCGCCATGATCTCACGAGGTTATCGTTGCCTACGTAGGCGTGACGTCGGAGCAAGTCAGCGTAGTCAGCGTTAAGTCGGACACAAATCTAACCGGCATGCACTGCGTGCCGATCACCAGTGATCGAATCTCCTCAGAAGGAACACGGCCAATGTTAAGTGACAGTGTGACGTAGATTTGTCATACTTTTCAACTCTTAGAACCATCTATTTTTCACCAGATAATGCAGGAAATATGGTTGGAAGACTATTTTCATGTTCAACCTTACTATTATAATTATAAATAATGCGTTTTCAGTGTTCGACGCCTTTAAAACATTTTCGCCCTTCTTCTCCCACCTTCCCAAGAGGTGAATAAAAGATGCACATACAATTCATCAGCTTGCCTCCATAAGAGCTGACTCTTCTCTACTGCTCTCTGTTCTCACCATCGGTTCTCACGAGCTCAGTTCTCTTAAAGGGACAGGCTCCGTGTCCACATGCCCGCCACACCGCGGCGGATGCGTGTCGCTTTAAAGCCACATTACAGTTGGACAAGCTGAGGCAGAATGCCAGTTCCTTCTGTGCTGACATTTTTTTTTTTTTTTTGCATTGTCATACTACGTTTGCTACCTTCACACGTGGCCAGGCAGCTCCCGCCGGCGTCCACGGTAACAACCGGCTCTACATTATGCACAGCTGCGTCTTCCTGCTCTAGCACACCGACCTGTCACGCGCACGTTATGCATGAGGCGTGAGAGTGCTCGTTACCGACGAAGATCAAAGTCCCCGCTCTTCTTTATCGGAATGTTTGAAGACTAAAGAGGTTCTGTAGACCGCAGCAGTAGCTGGGAGCTCTGGGGGACAAGACACCGGCCCAACACAGCAGACGGACAGCGTGCCGCGGCGGGACAGGAGGAGGGAACAAGGACGCGTCGCGGGTCTACGGCTGAGCTGAAGCGCTATCGTCATGACGGAGAAGCGGGTGTCGCGGTGGTATTTCGGGGGGCTGGCTTCCTGTGGAGCCGCCTGCTGTACGCATCCTCTGGATCTCATCAAGGTTAGGGGGCTAACAGTTTCAGGAACCCCTCAAACAGCGTGTTAACACCACAGAGGAGTTTTCAGTTGTTGTCATAAGACACCATTCACGTTACGGTTTTAATGACTTAACACCGGGCCGTAGAAGTCTGGGAGCTTGGTAGCAGCTGCTGGAGTTTTAACTAGCTGAGGGATCATATGACACCTACTGTTCCTCAGTAATGTGTGGGATGTTCAGGAACACTGGGAAAATGTAGGACACGGGTCACCAAAGGTCACTTTTCTTGTTTGGTTCAGCTCATGACTTTTTTTCAGTAACTGGTTAGGAAGTCATGCTGTTTAATTCTGCAGTCAAACCTAATAATCACCAGACTGCAGCCAAATAGGCCTCTGGAATATAGAAAGCCACCATTTACTTGTTAGCTGACTTAAAAGGCAGTAATTTCACATACTCGGGATGTGTAGGAGCCATAAATAGATGTTGCTGCGCCAGCATGCGGACTGTGCAGGCAGGCAGAAGTCAAACTGGGTTGTTCAAAACCAGTAAATAAAATAAAGTGTACCAGCAGAGATTTTAAAAGGAGTGCTCAAAGAATCAGATAACCGTAAACGCATCAGTATCAGCAGTAAAGTGGAGAAAATGTGCAAGAGATGCACGGAAGTGTCAGAATAAATGTAATCTACATTTCCTTGTCTCCAGTTGTTGTACATCTCTGCAGATTTTCCATCTATTTATTAATATTTCATCAGTTCCATAAACTGTCCTCCTTCTATTATGAGTTAGGATGTAAATTTGTTTAAATATCTGAATTTTTTAACATTTTTACATTATGGTTTTAACTTTAATCTTTGTTGCATGAATTATAAAATATTCAACCATGATTTTTAAACAGTTTTTTTCATTCATCTTTAAGTGTGAATGAAACAAATTTCAACAAATATTTTTGTAGCATTTTATTATTTACAAATAATTTATTACATGCCCACCTCAGTGGACAGCGTGCATTCTGAACATGAAATATGTTGGCTTGACTTACTGAAGTCCAAATGGAGGGGCTCAAATGCAATAAAGTCTTCAACAGCTGTGCTTAATAGCTAAATAAATAAATAACAATTTTGAGTACCTGTCCACTGCAGTGACCATTTTGCATCAAGTGTTTAATGCATTCTTAAAAATAAAAGTTCACAAGTGTTTAGAAAAAAATATACATATCAGCAGCACTTGCTTGTCGTCTCAGTTAAAATCCCTGCAATTAAATGAGACTATTTCTTTTTTTTTCTCCAAAGCACCCACATTTAGAAGAAAAAACCCAAAAATTGTGTAAAGAATGTTAAAAGGTCATCGCAGAAAAGGAATCAGCTCTGTGAGACCCGACGAAGCAGTTTTATGACTTTTCTGCAAAAGATTCAAAAGGTTTTCTGTGTTTATATTAACTGTCTAATCTAAAAGTCTACATTTAGTGCAGTATCACTGAGAGGACTAATAAAACACAAGAACAATGTTTTATGTACTAAACTAGTCTGACTTTATATTAAAAAAAACCCTTTGGGTGTTTGAGAGCAAATCTTTATCAAGATGACTGAATAAAAATGCTGACAAAAACCTAAGCAGAAATGATCAATTTTAACACCCCCCCCCCCCCCCCCCCCCCCCCCGACATTTTAAAGTAACAATAAACAAGAAGTAAAAGTAAGAGAGTAATGTCTTTGGAGGCGAAGCTAAAAGCTAAAAGCTGAATAAACGGCAGACCAGGGGCCATACTTCCTGGCTCCGCCCTGGTGCCAAATGAAGAGGCAAACTTTTTTTTTCTTGTGCTTTTTATTGACAATCAGTCAACTAAAAATGCTAACTGCTAGCATACAGCTAACAGCCATAAACCATAAAGTCAGAGTGCCCCCTAGAACACCTACCCACTCCACAAAACTAGTGCGGGTTTTGGTCAGCAGAAGGCAGCAGGTTGCTGTCAAATCTGAAACTGGTCAAGTTTCTAACGCAACAATCACTGAGATCAACATTAAAGCTCTAGCTTAAAGTTTAAGAAACTGCTACTTTAACCTGTAACATGTATTTTGTAATATGTGGCTTATTTGAACATTTATTACATCTTAAAGAAGGACTGCACACCATCAGAGAACGTAACTCCACCCCAGTCAAGATCTGGAAAATGCTATGAAAGTGGGCGGAGTGGCATGGCTAAGTGTGGGGAATTTCCATCCTGGGAGGGAGGGTGGGTGGGAGGAGACTGTACCGATGACGTGAAATTGTACCAGCCCCAGCCAATCACAAATTTAAAATGCAGTAGCCACAGTTCAACCCACAGGGGGCAGCACTAAGATGTTTTAGACCTAGATTCTAGATTTAATCAAGTTTACAAAACATATAAAAAAAATGCACAGAAACAGATTTTGTTTGTAAAGACCCAATTATACAGTTTATAAGTGAAGAAAAAAAATGATTTTGGGGTTCAGTTAATCTTTAAATATGAAGGTGCAGATTTGTGTTAGGTGTGAAAATGCTACAATTTACTGAAAGACTAAATAAAGTAATAACTTATTCTGAGTAAAAAGGCAACAAAGTCAGGGGTGTCCAATCCTGGTCCTGCAGGGCCGGTATCCTGCATGTTTTAGTTTGAACTCTGTTTCAACACACCTGATTTCAATCAGCAGCTAATTAACAGGCTTCTGCAGAGCCTGATGAGCTGCTGCACAGGTGTTTCAACCACTGAATCAAGCCTGTTGGAGCAGAAAAACCACAAAACCTGCTGGATACCGGCCCTCCAGGACCAGGATTGGACACCCCTGGCCTAAATGAACCATCTGTAGTCGTTATTGTCTAATGAAGCCACAGGAGTGTTTAGAGCAGGTTTTCTTTATCTTATCTTCCACATCTACTCTGAAATAGGCCAACAGTTGCTTCATCATGATGACATTTGCTGTCCCTTTTTGCTCATGTGCCGTCTCAAAAGACCTTTGTTCTGTCTCACTGCAGCATAACCGCCTAAACAACAAAGAAAAATGTCATTGAGTAATGAGAATGTAACTTTACTGGTAAACTAACCACAACAAGATGCTCTTTTACATTCTTAATCCACAACATGATGAAAATGTTTTTGTTCTTTCACCTGTCGGAGCAAATTTTCTCTCTGTAGCAAAGCAGCAGATTGTGTAGAGACTTTTACTCCATGATCCTGATTAGAGCTGAGGGTAAAGGTCACTATGTGGACCTGCTGAGCTCCTCTGACCACACACACACACACACACACACACACATTGTGCAACATTTAGAGAACATGACATTCCAGTGGCAGGAATACATCTGTTTCTTCTTGTATACTATTGTTATAAACACCTTGTTATGTTAGGGAAAATGTTATTTTTGTAGTGTTTTAATACTATTTGACACAAACAGGATGAAAAAAGAATCCACTTAGGAGGAAAACCTCTTATAAATTTCAATTTCAATTAATTTTATTTTGGTCATTTTAAAGGAAAAAGAAAGAATACAATAAAACAGCATCTCAATTATAGTAACCAAAAAGGTGTAGGCTGAAGCCTGGCTTTTTATACCTACCCGATTTACTCATCACATTACTTATCCAGAAAAAATGACAAAGAAAGATAAAAGTAATATAGTAATAAAAATGAAAATAAGATAAAAGTAATAAAAATGCTAATCATAACTGAAATCTAGTGAACAACAACAAACATAATTCAGCAAGAGGAAAAATACACAGAACTAAAGACCGAACTATACAACAGTACCAGTAATCGTATTAAATCCATGTATGATATAGATCAAAACAGAAATTTGAATACTATCACTTGTGCAAGAACATTACATTTTCATTGACATCCATCAGACACACTAGACCACATACGGTCATTAATGGTAGTATGACATCATCTTACTGACGTACATTTTTTGAATGATTTAACAGCGTTACATGCCCTGATTCCAGTGTCCCAAGTTATTCCATAAGTTGACTCCTACTGCAGTACAACTCTGACTCCTAACATTTGTTCTTACTTTCTCTCTCACAAATTGTCCTTCCCCCTTAGATCATACTGAATTTCTTTGACCTGGAATAGCTTCTGAATACAGTCCGGAAATATTTTATTTTATACTTTATAGATTACTTGTGCTGTTTGGAGTTTGACCAGAAATGTAAATGTTAGTATTTTTAGTTTTATAAACAGGGGGAGTGTTGGTGCACGGTAATCAGAGTTTGTAATTACTCTTATTGCCCTCTTCTGTAAAAAAAACTATGGGTGCTATATGAGATTTGTAAGTGTTTCCCCGGACTTCCAGACAATACATCATGTGAGGAAGTACTATTGATTGGTATAAAAGTAATAAGGATTTCCCATTTAGAATGTGTTTCGATTTATTTACGACTGCAATAATTTTAGACATCCTAGTTTTTACATTTTCTATGTGCGGCTTCCAACTCAGCCTTTGGTGTATTGTGACACCCAAGAATTTAATTTAATTTACTCTTTCTATTTCTACCCCATTTATTATTAATTTAGGAAGATTCTTTAGTTTTGGTTTTCCAAATATAATGTATTTAGTTTTGCTTAGATTTAATGATAATTTGTTACTATCAAACCAGGTTTTTAGTATTTCTAGTTCACTTCCAACGATATTCAGTAGTTGTTCTATGTCTTTCCCTGTGATATACATATTGGTGTCATCTGCAAAGAGAATATAGTTCAATTGAAATGTTAAAATGAATCAGTTTAATACCATTATTCCTGTAACCGAGGCTGTTTCTGTCAGACTAATGTCTGCTGTGTGTGCAGGTGCACCTGCAGACACAGCAGGAGGTGAGGATGAGGATGGTGGGGATGGCCGTTCACGTGGTGAGGAACGACGGCGTACTGGCTCTTTACAATGGCCTCTCCGCCTCTCTGTGTCGACAGGTACGTGTTCCCACAAGTTCATCTAACTCTAATTTAGTCACCTGGAGAATGAATCTATAGATAGGTTGGAGGTGACTATTGTTGTCTTTCTGCTCTGTGAAAATTCAAATGTACACGCCAACAGGTTCACTTTTAAAGTCGATATTAAACGTTTTCTAAATAAAACTTCGATTGTTGCAGCTGGCTCGTTTGGAAGGAAAACTAGATGACCCAGTCTCTGAGTCT
Source organism: Nothobranchius furzeri (assembly GCF_043380555.1). Classification (NCBI taxonomy): domain Eukaryota; kingdom Metazoa; phylum Chordata; class Actinopteri; order Cyprinodontiformes; family Nothobranchiidae; genus Nothobranchius; species Nothobranchius furzeri. The sequence goes on from NC_091746.1 coordinate 21,933,147, forward strand.
GATCTGACTCCCAGGTGCTTCCACTTGGCTTTTTCACGGAGCGATTGACCTAATAAACTCTTATGAAGCTAACTGAAGGTCCTTTTCTTATTGCCTGTTACACAACCGGGTCTGTTCTTGGAACCAGAGGAGCCATTTCTGGTTTATACCAGACGGAGATGGGCCTCGCACCCCAACACAGTGGAGATTATACTACAGGTGCTCCTACCGGTTTTATCAGTAAACGACTGGTTCTGTAAAAGGATGCACGTTGGCACCAGATGAGCCATAAACACTGATATGAAGCAGAAAATAAAAATATTCTAAACAAATGTGATGAACATGAAAACACAATCCAGGTTATTCATTTGTGCCCAGAATGAGCACACGTTTAAATTAATTCTCTTCTCCTTGCAGATGTCCTACTCCCTCACCAGATTTGCCATCTATGAGACGGTGAGGGACATGATGGGTAGTACGAACACCGGCCCCATGCCATTCTACCAGAAGGTCCTGCTGGGAGCCTTCGGAGGTCGGGACACACGCTCGCTTTTCTTTTCCCATTAAAAAAAACGTGTGTGTGTGTGTTGTTCATAGTTCACGAAGGACTCCAAATCAGTGAATTTCCTCTGCCAACAGGATTCACCGGAGGGTTGGTCGGAACGCCGGCTGACCTGGTGAATGTCAGGTAATCCACCCCCGACTACATTTACCTTCCAGCGGTTTTTAGACAATAATCTGATGGTTGAATTCCGTCTGAAATATAATTTTGTTGTTCTAGAATGCAGAATGACATGAAGCTGTCACCAAAACAGAGAAGAAAGTAGGTGTTGTTGTTGTTGCATTCACTCAAGATGTCTTGAAATAATTCTAATTTTGAATTTGTGCCTTTTTTTTTTACCAGTTATAAACATGCCATTGATGGGCTCTACAGAGTCTTTAGAGAAGGTAAATTAACAGCAAGCACTTATCAGGTGTCCTTTGTAGGGCTTTAGTCTGACATCGTGTTTGAGGTTTAATCTTTCTTGCTGAATGCAGAAGGTGTAAGAAAACTTTTCTCAGGCGCTTCTATGGCCTCCAGCAGAGGAGCGCTGGTCACTGTGGGACAGGTGAGTCACCTAAAGTCATGTTGCAGGAACTGCTGCAGGAGATTATTAACCTCCTGCAGCAGTTAAAATGCAATTCTGTCTTAAAGTCTAAATATTTCAGAACATTCTCAAATAAAAAACTGAAATTTAAACATTTTCTTTTCCTTTGTCTGCAAGTAAATCTCAGTATGAACACTAGAGGGGGCCAGACTTTTATATCATCATCATCATCTTTATTTCTGTAGCACTTTCCATTGTCCAAGAGGCGAACCAAAGTGCTGCGCACGTACAAAAAATTTAAACACCACATGGCCAACAATAAAATATACACAAAAACATAAAACAAAAGGAAAGAATGTCTGTATAAAACAAGACAAAATTATTAAAGTGCAACCGGATAAAAACGAGCAAAGTTGTCTAAAATTATAGTAACTCATGTGCTGAGGGAGCGCCAATGTATAAAAGTGTGTTTATCCGACTCTTAAGAATCGGCGGTGGGGGGGCTTGTCCGACCATGAGTGGAAGGTCATTCCACAGCTTGGAGGACAAAACTGTGTAAAGCTTGGTTTATGCTTGAAGCGTCTGCGAGGTTCGCTCGGCTCCGCGCGGCAAAATTGCATAATTTTAACAACCACGCCCATCCACCGCGCCTACGCACGGCCCAAGCTTTCCGCACCGCGCACCTAGGAAATTTTCTAACCACGCAGACGGTCAGACGCGGAAAAACATGGCGGACTGGCAAGAACTAGTTATGGCAGAGGTTCGTAAATACAGCCATTTGTATGATTCAGCTCTCAAAGATCACCGTGATCAACATGTTAATAATTCTTGGAGAGAAATATCTCGCACTGTCGGAAAAGATGAGGACGCTGTTAAAAATGCTGAAATGCCATGTTGCAAACAACAGTAATTGTTACTACTACTATGGTGTAGTGTTGGATGCATGCTGTAGAGCTCCATGCTGCCCCCTACAGTTTGGGAGAATATTGGCTCACCGCAGAGACGAGCCGCGTGAACCATAAACACTGCAAGTTGTGAAGCGCGTTCCATCCGCGAGCCGCATCACCAAGCGGAAAGTGAATGCGTCAAGCATAAACCAAGCATTAGCCCCACCTCCTCTAGTCGGGCATTTTACTCACGGAACGACGGGTAAAGAGCAAGGAACATCAAAATTAACTTTTTTTTTTGCTGATAACCTGCATAGATGAGTGTCTAATAGCGCTGAACACATGTGTAATCATTATTTTGGCAGTTTAGTGCATCTTACTTAAAAATTAATATTTCAGCCCTAAACTATAATTATGTCTCCATCTTCAGGTTAAAACTGCTCCACACTGATTCAGAATCAGCCACAGCTGATTGCTGTAGCGCTTGCAGGGTGACGTTGTCAGTGCAGTACAACGTGGCTGCTGAGTCTCGCCACACCTCCACCTGACTCAAACACTCACCTGACACGTTGGCGCTCGGAGCCGCTCGCCTCCTTAAGAAAAATGGCCTCCTCCCCTTTTTTCTAATGACAGAGGTGAACAGAAAATCCTCCTTCTTGCAGTCAGTTTCTGTTCTTCTCCCGAGTCTGCTGCTTCTGTGTGCTCGTACGAGTGCGCTCGCTTCTTAACGACCTTTTTTCTGACTGAGAAACTCTGAGAGCACACGCGGGGGGGGGGGGGGGGGGGTGCTGCTAGTCATTGCCTCAGTGCTGCTCTCTCAGTCCTCCTGGCAACGCCTTTTTCCCAGGTATTTTGCTAACAGGAAATCTGGTTGAAATACATCTCCACTCATGCCTTGACTCCCACTTTAACATGCATGGACTCACCCACCTTGACTCACGATGGGGAAGGCTGTTGTTGGTTTAGAGTCCAGGAAAAAGCACAGAACGTCTCGGCTAGTAAAAGCTAACCGTTAGCATTAGCAACTCCACCACACAGCAGAACTCCTCCAGGCTTGTGTTAGTGGTGATAAAACATCAACATTGCGGAGCAAACAGTCAGTCGTAGAGTCACGTTGATGTTAGCCAATCAGAGGCGAGATTTCCAAACATCAGGAAATAAGACTTCACATCTTGCCATCTGAAGCTCTGAGCTGGCTCACTTCTAGTACCAGAAACAGGCCCACTGGAGCTTTTTTCCCCAGAGTAGGACTTAGAAGGCATTCCTTCCTATTGGAGACCACTGCAAATCGATTTTATTAAATGAGTGAACCAAACCTTTATAGATCAAAGCTTCATATCTGCCTGGTTTTCATCCACAGCTGGCGTGTTACGACCAGGCCAAGCAGCTCGTCTTAGGGACGGGTATAATGGGAGACAACATGCTCACACACTTTGTTTCTAGCTTCATAGCTGTAAGTATCTGATGCCGTCTGTGTGCAGGTCCAGATACACACACACACACACACTGATCTCAGTGATTGTTCCTCTGCAGGGAGGCTGTGCCACGTTCCTGTGTCAGCCTCTGGATGTACTAAAGACCAGGCTGATGAACTCTAAGGGAGAGTACTCTGTGAGTGGATCTCCTTTATTTTTGTGTTCGCTTGGATCTGCTGACATCTGAACTCATTTTATTTCTCTCTCTTTAGGGGGTGATGCATTGCTTACGGGACACTGCTAAGTTGGGTCCACTGGCGTTTTACAAGGTAAGAGAAAAAATGAATGGCTGCTCATGCATTGACTCGCTGGTGGCAATTAATCACTCACTGCCAGCCATTTCCTGATCACTAACAGCCTTCGCTGCCAGCGTTTCTCACCGTTTTTACTGTTTTTTTAAGAGTCACAGAACGTTGCGCGCTAGCATGATGCCGATGCCACAACAACCAAAACAAAGAGGAGATTCACCTCTTACATCAGGAAGAATCCGCGTGTTTAGAGCGTTATCCGTTCTTTCAGAATCCATTGTCGAATTGTGATCGGCAGCTGCTTTTCCGGTTCGTGCCTCACTTTTTTTTTTACAGGAACGGCCCAAAACTATCTCCAAACACATGGAGGTGTTGCTTTTGATCATGTGATCTGTGACGTATGCGGATGAAGATTGGCTTCAGGGCTGAGGTGTTTGTTCTCTCAGCGCGGGGGCTCGTTCTGATGCTCAAACAGTAAAAAAAATGCAAATGACGGCTTTAGTCGTCATTGGCAGTGAATGAGTTAAAAGAGAAAACACCAGCTTTGTATAAAACCCATCGTTCGTGTTATACTGTTAGCTGCATCGTCGGGGCAACTTTTCTAACATTTCACTCAGGAACCTCGTTTACATAGGATGTGTTTTACTGAGCAAACAGGCTGATGGCAGAATTAGCAAAAACTGTTGGTCCTTATTTTAGTTTTTGTTACACTCAGGTTACACTTAAGAAAAAAAGTATCAAAGACAACTTGAATTAATACAAAATGCAGATTTCTATTGATTTCATTCATAAAACCAGCCTGGTCCCACGTGGAGAAGAGTTTGTGACTAGTACTGAGTCTCATCGCTATGGAGGAGTTTAGCCCGCTCTAATTTACAGATCAGGGGTCTCATTTATCAAACATTGCGTAGAATCCTTACTAAAACCGTACTTAAGCTCAGCAAAAAAATGTACTTACGCCAAGTAGATTTGTGATCTATCAAACATGGAGTGCGCACAGCTGGACGCAATCTCCGCTTCATAAATCAGAGACTAATGATCTCAGCTGCTTTTTAGTCGCCTCCCGCCCTCAACACGCCCACTTTCTGCCATAAATGGTCAATGCAAAGTGCCTTGTGGGTCTCATGCATATACATAAGCCGGCTCGTTGCGGCATTTCGATCCCGACCGCAGATCAAGGAAGCGTAATTTCACAAGCAGAAATTGAGGTAGTTGTGGGTGAGGTGGAGAAATGAAAGGAAGTACTTTTGCAAAACAAAGAAAATCCACAGAGTGGCACAGCGTTGCTGAAGCCGTCAATGCTGAGTTCTTCAGAGAAATTTGTGGCGGAAATTAAAAAAATGGTCCAATCGGGATCTGATCCCCAGACTCCTGGGTGAAAGTCGCGCGCGCTAACTAGTCAGCCAAACGGAGATCTCCCGTGACCAAGTAGCCAGGGTGCATGATCAATCGGGTCCCAGTGACAGGACACACTCTGTCTCAATCTGCCCCCCTGCTGATATTCAGCATTCCGTATTCTGTGCTTCAGGCTGTGAGTGTGGGGGGTCTTGTTCTGCGTGAACATGAAGCGGTACAAGTGATAATGATGCTGGACTTCATAGTTTTATCCTTCTCAGCAGCAGCACTGCAGGTGCTCTCCATGTCCAAAATGTGCGTAAGCCAGGTCCTTAGTCAACTTAAAGTTGCACACATTTTTCCACTAAGTTTTCTTTCATAAATCCCAAAGTTTGGGTGAAAAGTTGCTTCCGCAGTTTTCCGACCCCGTTTGGTGTGTAAGCAAGCTTGATAAATGAGACCCCTGCTCTAGTTCAGCCACACTAGATGGTTTTCATGAACGGCCTGTTTAAGGTCAAAGGTCAGACATTCTAGTTTAGAGCTGAGTTCTGGTCCTGAAGCATCATTTAGCTCCAGACCATCACACTACCACTGCCATGTTTTACTGTTGGTTTAATGTTTTAGTCTTAGTTTTACTCCAGATAGAACAAGACTTAACTTTCAAAAAGTTCCACATTTGTCTCATTAAACCAAAGAATAACTTCCAAAAATCTGGAGGATTTGTCTTGATAAATGTGAGATGGGTCTCCCATGATGTAATTTTTAGATAATAGTATGGCTTCTGTTGTTTTAGCTCGACTTTAGCTTTGTTGTTGACTCTACTTACTGCAGTTATTTCTGTCTACCGTCTGATCAAATGATGGTAATGGCTCGTGTCTTACAGGGTCTCGTTCCAGCAGGGATCCGCCTGATTCCTCACACGGTGCTCACCTTTATTTTCCTCGAGCAGCTCAAGAAGTACTTTGGCATTCGCATCATCTCCTGAGCCGCTCGCCGACTCTGTCGCCGCCGGCCTCGCTGCTCCTTCGTTATCCCGGTCCTCTTCCTTTACAAGGAAAGAAGGAAGAAAGAACACGGAACAGTTTATCAACGCCTGTTTTGAGCTTCTCCTTTGTCTCTACCTCCATCTCAGAAGCTGAAGCTACATGATTGATGAGCTCTAAATCCTTTTTTCCTCTCTTCATGTTATAATTAAAATGACTTAATCAAAAACACTGTAATTATTAGGCTATTAAGAAGATTTTAAAGTAACTGTAGCTGTTTTGATGAAGTTAAATTTTTACTAAATCGAAGTCAGAAGTATATTTTCCTCTAGTCATTGTTAGCTGAGGTCTGTAATTACTGAAGGTGTCTCAGCAGTCGGTGTCCATCTGACCAAACTCATAAGAATTCCACACTAAGCCACAACTTAAACAAGACTTAACTAGAGTAATTCTTCACACTAATGCCGACCAAATCTGTTCAACTAGACTTAATGTCTGTTTTTCTTCACTCGTTTCATATTTTGAAGCTGACTCGGCCGCTGTTTAGTGATGTCTATTTATCGTTTCATTCCACCATCTCTGTTTCACGTCACACCTGGAAGGGAAGTGGGGGGGCCAAGCTTATGTGTGTCGTGTCTTCTACGGTTATTTTGTTTTTTTATCGGGTTAGTAGGGAAACTGTGAAAGAAACTAAACCATGTTTGGTGTTCTATCCTCTTCAGAGATGTCATGCAGAGAGCTGCTGTAGAAGACCAGAGCTGCTTTCAGCCCATAATGTGAGGGCTTGGACTAGTTGAACGCATGTCTAGACAACTTTACAAGACACTTTATTTAAAATGCAGACTCCTGATCTGCTGCATGTTCTGAATTCAGAGGATTTAATTTTACAATGTGAATAATTATTTGTTCTCCTGCTCCTATTAGTTATTTTTTGTTTGGGTTTGATTTTCTGTAAGGAAGACGGTTCTCTGCTGTGCCTGCTCTGTAAACTCATGTTGCCTTACAGTTTCTGCCCTGCAGGGGGCAGTGTTGTCACATCTCAAATTTCCTGTTTGAGAATCTGTATGGATTTTTTTTAAACAGACATCTCTTAATGATTTTTTTTTTTACACTCATAGGTGCAGTTCTGGTCAGTATATTAAAATTTTGTACATCTTTAGTAATTTTGGAATTAAAGAACTAATGAAAGAAGTTTTGGTCATGCATCTTATTAAAGAGCAAGTCACCCCTACCAGTCTTACTCCACTTCCACTTCCTGTTTGAAAAAGCAACAAATGCTGTTGCCTGGCAGACCGAGAGGGCAAACCCACTATCAAACAAGCACACAGGCTCATAATGACATTGTGACATCATATGGTACCAGCTTGACGTCCTAGGGTACCTCTTAGCCAATAGCGATGGCAAATTTTAATTCACATGCAGTGTGGAGTTTTTACCTGAAGATGGTGCAACACTGATAAATTTGGCAGAATATTCAAATTTAACTGGAAAGCACTAAAATGACAAATTATTGACTACACGTGTCTACAGCAAGACTCATTTATGTAGTTAATCGGCAAAAAAATGTTGATTTGGGGGTGACTTGCTCGTTAAAGTTAGCAAACTTTATTTTGAAATGAATAAGATCATGTCACATTTTCATAACCATAAATCTGATGAGTTCATAGATCATCTGATGACCGTTTGGGCTGTTAAACATCTGCCAGAACAGATGAGTTTTTGTCCGTGAATCAGGCTTCACCTTCAGGGATCTGCTCTCCTCAGAACAAGGACACCATTTAATGCTTTTCCATCTGCCAACTTGAGCCCAGTAGTTATTTAGCTGAACCACGGCCTGCCGGCGGTTAATTGGTGTTATTCAGGCGTGATGATGAATGGAAGCTGGGTGAATCTGCTCCTCGGTTCAGACCAACGTATCTGCCCATTCAGTTATTGACATAATGCATCATATTAGTGGCCGTGACCTTTAACCTTGATCATTGCGTTTACGTGTGAGACACTTCTCCATATGCACCCGGCTCATTTTCATTATAGAATCTTTTTGCAGCAGTTCTTTATGTGCCGCTACTAGAACCGAGAGAACCTGACTCAAACAGCTGTCGGATTTGGAGACTTGTGTTGTCTTAGATGGATCTTTAGGATTTATTTCATCAGAGGAGAAAATTGCTATTTATTTATGAGCAAGGGTTGGGTGTTTCACTTACCGTAATATCTATTTTTGGATCCTCGTAGAAATTGTAACGTCCAAAAGGGTCAATTTTCACCTATTTATTGATCAACATAATAACCTTTCATCTACAGAAATAATGTGGCATTTTAAATCCAGAGCATTCTGCTCAGCGCGTGTTGACAATCCATGAAGACAAAACATTCAAACAAACATTCTCACCCAAGGTTCCTGCACTCACTGTGTGAATGCCAGATGTCAACATTCTTCCCTCTGAATAAGTGAAGACTCCACGATCTTATGCTTATAAGTTAAATAATCAGATGTGATGAATGAACAAGATGTTTAAATGAAATGTTTGAATAATCTGTGCTTAAATCTGTCTGTGAAGGTTCTCAGTCATCCAGGTCATTGTAGTCAAATGAGCTTTGAAATAAAAGCGTCTGGACTTCTTTGAGTTGCTTGAAGACGTTTCATCTCTCATCCGAGAGGCTTCTTCAGTTCTAAGGTCAAATGGTGGAGAGTCCCAGATTTAAACCCAGTGGGAGTTTCCCCCCGAAGAGGGAACAGAAGACCCCCTGATGATCTTCTACATAAACACATGAGCCAAGGTGTGAGGGTGGTTGTGGGTCCTATTCAGCCAGAGTTTCGGGTGAGCTCATTGTGAAGCCTGGCCCCACCCTATCATGTGAATTCCTGAGGTCAGATCCCTTCCCAGATGCCTCAATGCCCACGCATATCCTGGGCCATCTGACCTCAGGAATTTGACCTTAGAACTGAAGAAGCCTCTCGGATGAGAGGTGAAACGTCTTCAAGCAACTCAAAGAAGTCCAGACGCTTTTCTTTCAAAGCTCATTTGACTGTGCTTAAATCAATGAATTTGAAATGAATATTGTTCTTACAACGATCCATTTATGTCACAAATCATTATGCGTTTGATTTAACAATTAATGATTGTGTACACTCATACACGTTACAATAAGATACATGTTAAGGTTAAAACATCTTTGTGTCTGAAGGAAGGCGTGGCTTTCTGAGGGATGTTGGTAAATACTCAGAAATGTGTCAAATCCTGATTGGCCAAACTTGGCCAGAAATCATAACAAAGTAGTTTAATAAAAGAAGAATTACTTCCCAAGTAATTCAGTTTCCAGCTGACCACGATTCATCCAAATCGGGAAAGAAACCTCTTTTGAAACGAACTCCTTTGACCTTAAGTCAAAAACTTTCTGCGACGCTGCAAGTGATAACAGACTCAACAGCTCCTTTCAGAGCTACTTCACACCTTGGACACCTAACCTGCAGACCCCGGGTTGCATCTCATGGCCGGGGAAGCCGAACTCCGAGGAAGCTACTAATCTCTGAGTATTGTGGTTTCGACGTCCGGTGACCTCACCACTCTGACCGCAACCCTCCGGACCGCCGGGAGCAACTCACACAAGGGTAACGTAAGCCTGCATACTGGCGTCTGATGAGGTTTATAAATAAACAACTATCTAGTTATGAACCAACAACAAATTCTTTTACACCCAGATTTCACATTTTCTCTCAGATACAAAGAACGGTTGCTACAACATCTAGCTTCCATCACAACACCTCACATCCACCACACCACATCTCCTTATTCATATCTTGTCATGTATCATTAGTTTAGGAAATATAATTAAATTAATTTCATAAACTGTATACTGACTCTGTCTGAATTAATACGAAGTGTGTTTATGGTCCCTGAATAAGCAAAGAACTCTATAATTTTCTGATTAAACATTCAAAGATCAATCAGATTCATATTTCATATTTGTATTAGAATATTATATCTTATTGGTCATAATTAATGTGTATTAATTGCTTCAAAATTATACCACATCTACTGAAATTCTGTTTAATGCTTCGAGGACACATTCAGAATTTAGAAAAACCTCTGAGAATTTTATTTTCAACCTTTTTTCAAACTTTTGACCAGCGGATCATATTTAAGTATCTGGTTGAAACGATATTTTATTTTATTAGTTGAATTTCCTTACCTGAATAATAACATTAAAACTGTCATTATGTGACTTTGCTGATAAAGTCGTTTCTGGAGAAAAAGCTGTGATTTCTAAGTGAAGGACATGAAGGTGATCTCCTTATATGGGTCGCTGGTATGCTTAATTTAACATTCCAGCTTCTTACTCTTTAGTCTTCTTTATTTTCTGATACTTGTGCCTGATATGAATTTGAATATAATAAAGAAGTCCAAATAAATGAGTAAGGCAAGAGCAACTGGAATGTATTTGAGAAAGGTGACATTCAGAGATGAATGGATGAAGCTCAGTGCCTGTGAGGAAGCTTGGAAACAAATGTGTCTTCTTTCGGGCCAAAACAGAATAAAACCACATTTGTGTAAAAGGAAAACATCATCGCAATTCTTTTTAAAATTTTCTTAAAGAAATATTGTCACTTTTTCATAGAGAAAATTTTGTTACATAAAAAAAATAATATTTTCTATGTTTTTTTACATCTCACTAATGATCAATGGGATCGAACAGGTTATCCATCACATAAAAAAGGAGAAAACCCCAGGGACAAACCATATGAGGATTTTACAACAAATGGTGGTGCCAGCAATACAAACATTATTTATTCATTTATTTTGAAATGTAAATATTCAGCTGGGAAGAAGCATTTTTACCTTTCCAGTGAATGAACATGAAAATTTACCATACATGTGTCAGTGTTTTTCTGGAGATGATTTAATTCTGTTTAATGAGATCGTGTTGCCCTTGATAACAGACAAAACTGACATTTATTTTTTATTTTGCTGAAATGCAATGTAGTCATATTTCAGCACTACCGGTATATATATTGACTTTTCGCATAAACTAAATGTAATTGTCAATAGAAGCTCTTGAAATTCATGAATCTTCAGTATAATCATTCTTTTTGTCATGGCAGCGCAAAATATTCACAGAGAAAATTTTAAATCAAAATTTAACACAAATTCCTGTAGAAAACCTCTGGAATCAAACACTAGTTCCCTTTTCAATTCAATTCAATTCAAAAATACTTTATTAATCCCAGAGGGGAAATGATTGCTGTAGTAGCTCAGAATAATAATAATAATCAAGTCATCAAAGAGTTATTGTATATTACAATGGCTGTTGGCAGGAAGGATCTCCAGTAGCGGTCAGTGTTGCAGCGAAACAAGAAGCCTCTGACTGAAGACACTCTTCCGTTGTCGGACAGTCTTGTGAAGAGAATGCTCAGGGTTGTCCATAATTTACAGTGTTCATTAGATTTTATTCAGTTTGTGCTGTGCATGGGTCTCTGCTGCCTCCGTAAACACAATATGAAAAAAAAAATCCCTCCATTCATTTTATGTCAGTATTTGGTTTAAAGCTTTTACGACAAATTTGGAAAATAAATTAGCTTAAAACATTTTTCATGCCTCTTCACAATGTTCTAACATATTAAAGCAATAAATGTTATGGAGATTAAAAAAATTAATAATGAAGTAGTTCGCTCGACTAAAAACCTCCGCCAATAACACGTTTCAGACCAAAAGCAACTATTGGACCATCTGGTTGTCGGTCTCACCAAACAGCCGCACTTGCTTGGGCCCTCCATTAATTTCACACACTGGTGCGAGAGGTTCTCCGCTCAGTAATATCAGCGAAGAAAAAACAGCCCGCTGCTACCACATCAACTTTAGAACAAACTACCAGAGTCCCAAAATGAAAAACACCATTTGAAGTCACGGACAACAAAACACGTTTGGACTAAAAAAAACAGCCACTGGTGTTTAGCACTACCTTGTTTTCTCTTGAAATGTGGGTGCCCAGTTCTAGCAGAAGCATCTCAGGGAAGATAACCGAGGGAAGGCGCGAGTGTTCCGTGACTGTGTTTGCATTCAAAACCTAGCTTGTTCTGTAAACTTGCTAAAGCAGCTTTAAGGAAGCCGTCTGTTTTTAAAAAAAAAGTCCCTGTTTGTGATGTCACAAATAGGGAAATTAGATTAGAACCACCTTTTGTGCAAGGGAAAGCTGTTGCTAAAGGACCAGCAGCTCTACTCTAAACCTCTCCCATATATCGGAGCTTCTCGGCTTACAGCAGCTTGAGCTGGGGAGGAGTGAGTGTGGCAAGCTCCAGCTTGTTTTCTCATTGTGAAAGAGCCCTGAAACGGCTCATTCTGGAAGGTACTGAAAATGTCAAGAATTATACTTCACAAATCGCTTTATGTGAGAAGGATTTAGTGCAAAGATCCTGATAAACATGTTGTTTTATAGGCCATTGAACTATTATAATATCAGAATAAATAAAATGTCCTTATATGTTCTATTTAATGTAAACTAGATCAGAAGTGATTGTTGTGGCTTTCCTTTTATAGTCAGCACACCACACAGGAATGAAGCTGTAACACACGTATAGTTGGTGTCTCCAGTCTGTAGATGTCCTGCTGAGTGCAATCATGTCAGAAACTGAGAAAACCAACCTTCTGCCAGGGTTTGGGAGACTGAGTAGGAGAATTAAAATGAAAGAAAAACATATTCTAACAACTTGTTGAGTACGGCACAAGAATAATGAATGAAGAAACAAAAATGTTAAAACATAACAGGATTGTACTGCTTCAGACTAGTTTTCCCCCTTGTTGGAGGGGTTATTCCGACCAGTGGGGGACTCTAAAGGCCACATTCTCTGCACAGCTCAGATGAATATGTTAGCGAGCTCTGTGAAAAGCTATTGTGTTTTGAGCAAGGGCTAAATGAAGAAGCAGCAGGAAAAGGTATGAAATGAAAGGCCACAGTGAAACTCCGGTGACGGTGAAAGCGAAGCAGACACTTTCACTGAAGCTCAGCACATGGTTACCGGTCTGATAGCTCAAGTCCTCTTCCTGTACAGACCTCCTGGATCGTTTTGTCTGTTAGCAAATAACAAAGGTGTATAAAAGTAATTACAGCAGAAGAGCATATGGAGCAACAAATTAGGTGATTTAATCCTAACAGAGACCTCAATAATAACACTGTCCAAGTAGCTTTACCGCCAAATCCATTAAAGATGAGTTGGTGGGCTTCCTAGTTCTTGTAAATACCCTTAAATAGCTGAACAGACGAACATCACATTTTTATTTGTGTCAGCAGCTGATGAACCTGGTCCATGAAGTCCAGCATGGTTTAGTTTGAGCTTCATCACACCCAACTACATGTTTAAAGCTCACAATCATGCAACTTACGTTTTATCTGCAGTGGTCTCTAGTACGAATGAATGCCTTGTGAGTTGTACTCTATAGTAGAAGTAGTAGTGAGCCATTGGAGTAGAAGGCAGAAAACAGTAGGATTAAGTCTTACTCGTTTTTATTCATGATTTGGACAGATCAGCCCTGATTGGCTAACAGCAACACAACTCTTCCATCGTTTGTTTTGCAACGTTGATGTTTTATCTCCACAACTAACACAAACCTGAAGGAGCTCTGCCGTGTGGTGGAGCTGCTAATGCTAACGGTTAACAGCTGACTGCAAAAACCAACACAGCCTTCCCTGTTAGCAAGCCAAAGGGGTGAGTCCATTTGCTGATTTACAATATAATGTAGATCTGTGTGGCTTTTTCTAACTAGAGCGTATCCCGTCTGCGTCCTTTTGATGACTAATACGCAAAATAAAGATGGAAGACTTATGTTCAGCCTGCATGTGAAACACACTTCCTGTTTGAAAGTTGTGCCAAAAGAAGGCGTAGCGTGGCAGCCCAGCAGCACTGAACAGATGGGCAGCAGTGGCTCAGGAGGTAGAACGGGTTGTCCAGTAACTGGAGGGTTGTAGGATTGATCCCTGCTCTCGGCAGAGAATGCTGCTGTTGTGTCCTTGGGCAAGACACTTAGCCTACCTTGCCTTCTGGTGGTGGTCATGCATGTGTGTGTGAATGGGTGAATGACTGATTAAGTTGTGAAGTGCCTTGGAGGGTTTGTAGAACCCTAAAAGGTGGTATACAGCTACAGGCCATTCACCATTTAACCATTTTCCATATCACACTGCACTTCTTAGCCAATTGCAATGGTTGATTGAAACTCAAATGTAGTGCAGACTTCTAACCTGAAGAGGGTGCAACACTGATGGGTTTTGGCTGAATATTACAGCAATATATTTTTAATGAAATGCAATAAATGTCAAAAGAACGACTACACATCTATACAGCACTAGTATACAGTATTTCAGCAAAGTGTTGATTTGAGGGTAACTTGCTTTTCAAATAAACTGATTTGAGGGTCCTAAATTTCCAAAGGTGCCTTTTAATCACCAACTGGTTGAAATCAGGTGTGTTGGATCATCTGAACATCTAAAGGCAGTAAATTCTGCAGCAGCTGAAGAAACTGAACCAGACAGTGAATAATGGCACAAATCTGCTCATCCATCATTGAATCCATCCCCACCACTTCCTCCATGGCATGGTTTGCTGCTACTTAAGACAAAGGTCATCAGGCTGAAAGCTGCCCTCTCTCCATGATCGTTACACCTCCAGAACCTAGAGGCAGTGCCAGTAAGATTGCTGCTGACCCCCATCAGAACCAGTACCTCATGTCACAAGGACAGTTTCTTCTCATCAGCTGTTGGGATATTTAGCACTCTCCTCTCTTGGCCAACCTTCAGAACAAGCATAATTGTTTACTTTGCTGATTTTTAAACATGCAGGATTCTGACCTTTGGACTCCACAGTTAAAAATGACATATTCTTGTTTCTTTAATCTTTTTTTGAGTGTTTCATTCAAAAAACACTTGTTTGTGGCTGTGTTTATGGGGGTGGATTTGATGTGGGTGTGTTAGTGGATGTCTTTTCATTGATTATTTCCTTTTACTTTGTACTAAAGCTGCATGCAAGAAGAGTTTTTTAAAAGCCTGGTGATTGACTGATGCCTTCACATCAATCTAAAAAGAAAGTCTCAATCAACTCGCCGTGTGAGCTCTTCAGAACACGAGCTTACATGTAAACCAACGCAGTTTCCCAGGAAACATGTGCTTAACTCTGCAGCTTAGGCACTCTAAAGTAAGAACTAAAGTCAGATGTTTCATCTTTCAGGGAGATGCTCTCATAGAAAAGCTCAAATGTTGAACTTTTTTAAAAATGCATTAAAATGAACCAGCTTTTCTTTTATCCAGTAACTTACTATAATTTGTACTTTAGTAAAAAGCTCTCTCTCTATATATATAAGCGCACACACACATGCATATATATATATATATATATATATATATATATATATATATATATATATATATATATATACATACACATGCGTGTGTGTGTATATATATATATATATATATATATATATATACACACACACACACACACACACACACACACACACACACACACACACACACACATGTTAATACATATGCATGCGTGTGTGTGTTTATTTATATGTTAATACATATGCATGTGTGTGTGTGTTTATTTATTTATTATTATGCATTTGAACAGTTTCTATTGTGATAGGACTGTAGGATGTAGCAGGTTTTTGATGAAGATGTAAATCCTAATACCCCTTATGGGAACTTTTAGGCCAGAAGTGGTTTAATGTGAACTAGCAAAAAATAATCTACGAGGATTTCCAAGAAATATTATGTTGGGTTAATGGACAAAAGTAAAATATATGTAAAAGGTGAACAAAGAAGTGTACTGTCTGCATTATAAGCATCCTCACTAATAAATGTGCACATTTTCAATATGCAGGCTTTTTTTAAAAATCTGCCATTTCCCTGTTTTTAAGTAATAAAAATCATAAAATATTTATTTTCTCAAGATTTGGATTTTTTTTTCAAATTAATTCATTCCATTACACGCACACATTGCTTTTTATTCTGAGCAACACACACACGCCTGTCAGAATCACATTTGCAAATCCCCACAGCAAACATCAGAGTGACATTCTTTTATTAATTATGAGCATTAATTATTTAGTGGGTCATCAATAGCCTCCAGTAATAAGGCAAATGGTTTTAAAAACATGGAAACATGACAAGGAACCACAAGGGCAAGATATTAAATACCCTGTAGAATTGTTTTATTTTAAAATGTCATGATTTAACCTGATGAATATTCCGAATTAATACGTAGCATGGTTCCTCTTTCATAAAAGAGCATAAAACCACAACGCTACATATATGGCGAGCGTATCCAGTCTTCTATATCTGCGATATGTCTGATTTCTAACATCTGAAAGCGAATTTTTCACAATTTTCGCCTTTTCTCTGTGTTTCACTTTGATGTCTTATTTTGAAAAAAAAAAACGGAAATTGTTCCGCTGAAGTCACTCTTCCGGGAGACGTCCTGGTGGTAACTTGACGGTGGAAGAACTCCGATCTCAAATTGTCCGTGAATTACAGACAATACTTTGATTTATCCCATCTTCGCCTTCGGAGCGAACGTGTGAGTTGTGCTTTTGACTAAATTCTGTCCATTTTGACGCGCCGCCGCGCCTCTAATCTCTTCAGGTCGGAAAGCTACATTTCCGCTCTGAACCTTGCTGGGTGGGCTACCGTGAGCAGCTTATCCTCAGTCCTAAAATTAAAACTAAATTCTCCGAACCTCCGTACCGAAACTAAATTCTCGGACACCCTTCGTCTCAGTGTGTTGACACTGTGGGCGAGCTATTGTGGAAGATATTTCCATTTCATAGGCAACTGATCAAAGCCTAATCTAAACCGGAATGCTCGTAGGCACCTACCGTAGCTTAACTTGCTCGGTAAACGCTGTAAGTCGAGTCATGGCCGTCACGCGTTACTGCATCCAGATTGCGTACGCTTTAAAGTCCGTTTTAACAGAGCGGAGCGAGATGCCTGCTTGTTAATCGGGAAAATTTAAGTCTGGTCGCTACAGACGAGGAGCTAGACCTAGCCGGAGAGCTAAGCTAGCGCGCCACAGTTGGACAAAAAGGGAACGCGTCCCGTTAAATTGTCAAACCATTTCTGACACAGTCAGTCTGTGTCCTCACAAAACCCGCATTGGCGGTGATTCTTGTAATTCACTACGGTGTGTAGAATCTACAGTTTGCTACGTTTGTCTGCCTGATAACATCTCGGCAGTGTAGGGTTTATTATTATTATTTTTTTTAATTTTGGACCGGTGAACGGGTCGGCTTTCACAGCCTCCGTTGCTCGGATCCATGCCTTTTTCTTCCATCTTGTGGAGTTGTGTGTATTCATTTCTCTATCAACAATTCCTTGTTTTACCCTGTGTCATAAAGTTAAGTTACGCTACGGACAGTCCTTGATTGTGAGATAAATTAAGGAATTTGCCCGGAGTTTTACGTCGACTCAGAAGGTAAAAACGCGAGTTGCTCTGAACTTAATGAGAGATGGACGAGACACGACAAAATCTTTCTTGCACTGTTACACCTGATGTAAGGTTCTCTGACGTTCTGCTTCCAGAACATGCCAAGACGCAGGAGTCTGTTTACCGGCCGGGCCACGCTGGTCCCTCCGCCCGCCCGAACGGGCCCGCATTAGGCGGGTGCCGCCGGTCGGGCACGGTGGGGACTAGTGGCAGCGGTTCGGTGCCAGCTGCACTGGGTCGGAGTTGATTCTGGTCTGCAATTCATGACGTGAATTCAAACAACATGCTGTTTACAGTCATAACGCTTTTTCTTTACTTTTATTTCTTCCAGGGGGTCAAAAACCCACCATCAATATCAAGGTTTGAAATAAACAACACTTTCTCTGCTGCTTTTAAGCTGAATAAATCTCTTGAGCCTATGGTTAACCTCTCTGACAAACAGGTTGTGCTTAACCCTTTGGTTCCTGATGCTTCTTCTCTGTCATCCGTGTTATAGGCTGACCATCTCTCCAGCATGGGTGTGAAATCTTCAGGCTGTGACCCACCGCTTCAGTCAGAGGTCTGCTTTAATCGTCAGTCCGCCTCATGCACAAGCCAGCTTCTTTATCGGGGCGTGATGGAAACGTCAGCCGCCGTGAAACACTTGTGGTCTCCGGACGGAGCTACCATGCCATTTAAGGGGTTTGTGCCCGGACATCTTGACCTTTATGTGAATGACCTTGTCACTTTTCAGTTTGTGACCTCTGCTAATACGGTGGCCAATTCCTTTCTCCTTTCACAGGGGGGTGACTTTGTCTCTGGCCTCTGTGTTCTATTTCCTGTGATTTCTCTTTCAGGTGACCACATCGGCGCAGTAAAACCTGCGGTTTCCAGCAGTCCTGTGGTCAGTGGCGATATTGAAGGAGGCTCGGTGGTTGCTGCGATCACCTCTCTCACGGGCACGGGATGGCCACCCGGCCCGCGAGCAGTAGGTGCGTGCAGTGATGCTCTGCTCGGGGCCCCTCCTGACAAAAGGGGGGTGTCGAGTGGCTCTGAGTTTTCCGTTGCGGACTTCAATCGGTTCGGGGGAACGCCTCCTCCGAGCGGGCGGGTCATTGCAGAAATCGACACTGACCTTCCACCAATTCAGCTGACAACATTGACCTCCAACCCGGAGTTAGGTGCTGCACCTTCTACGGGGCGGAGTTCTAGTCAGTCTGTAACTACTCTGGTTAAACCGGGTTTTTCTGATTCTGTGTGGGCACCTCCATCATTCTTGGGAATAAAGTATTCTTGGCTTCAGTTTTCAGGGCAGAACATGTTCCTTTCGATAGTGTCATGTCTGTATCTGATTCTAAACATGGCTAGGTTTGCTTTGACACCCGTGACACAACCATCCTTGGATCACTCCTTTTCAGAACCTCCAAGTCCAACACCTCCAGGTCTTTGGACATCTGAACACCTACTCTTTCAGCACGATTCAGGTGACGCTGTGCATCTTCTTGGTAATAGGGCTTTTAAGAGCTTAAGAACTGTTCTTTGTTATGCTTCTCCTGTCTCACAGACATGGCTTAAGTTTGAGCAACAAAAGGGGGGTGGGGAGCCTCCTCCTGCTTTGCGAGCATCATTTTCGCATTTCCAGTTCACTACTATTTCTGATCACAACACAGTCGCCTCCGTAAAGCTGCAACCCAACTTTGAGCAGGTAAAATCAGGTTCTGATCTAACAGCTAAACCATCAGCTTCACTCCAGTTCCAAACGGAACCCTCAGGTAAATTCAAACAAGTTTCCCTGTGGGTTCGTAACACAAGATACAAACAGTTTGATAACCAAATCGCTTATGAGCCTGCTCCCACAGATACGTCCAAACTCGTGTCTCTGTGGGTCCGCAATACCAGATTCAAAACGCTTACTGAACGCCTCTATTCTGACCAACTCTATTCTGACCGGATTCTTTTCCTCTAACTGGTGGACCGTTACAAATTATCTCGTTTGTGGGATGAATTTTTAACAAATGTGATATCCTTTGAGTTTTTTTTTCAGGTTACCTGCCTCCAGCCAGGGTCCTGTTACTAACTCATATTTTTAGGGATTACTAACCTACTGATTTACATTTTAGAATTGATTTACATCTCTATCTTTTCTTAGTGCTTTGTGTAGCGTGATTATATTTGATTACAAAATTAATTTTATTTTGTTACTTTTTCCCTTAAAGGGCCACAAGCCAATTTGCCCTTCATTTTCATGATTATTTCTTTTATATGCCTTTAATTAGTGCAGCCTGCTGAGTTTCACATATCAGTTAGGATTTACTTTCTTTTATTTGTGTTTTCTCTGCATCACGTTTTTACATGGCATGTAGAGCAGGGTGCAGAACATTTCTTCTTTAGATAATTCACAAAATGCCTACACATTTTCCCAGAGGCACCCATAGATAGGTTTTGATCGATTTCTTTGATTTGCATCCTAACCCCCCCCCCCCCATCATATTTGACTATTTGCTTGTTGTGATGTGGGTCTGGCTCCTTTATTTAACCACAAGATAAAAAATGAACAATTATTTTTCTTTTCATACCACAATTTTAAATAACATAACTCTGTAAAAGTAACAAAGCAGTGTCCTGCTCCTCCACCCTACTGGTTAAAAGCAGAATTACAGCTGTTGTAAACGATCCTGCTGCAGCCTGGTGTATAGCTAGCGCTAACAACGAACATGAGCCAGCTAATACTAAAATAAACCACAAAGATGATTCACACTGTTGGACTAAATTACTAACAAGTCCAGTAGCAACAAAGCCAGTTCACAGTCAGTCCATGATTTAGCCTCCCAGCGTGGGCCCCTCTCATGTTCACTCTGGTTTTAGGTCTTTGCTTCACCTCCAAAAAAACATTACTCTCTTACTTTTACTTCCAGGCTCTGATGTCAACAGAAAAAGAAAACTTTTTTCCTTCTTGTGCTTTTTATTGACAGTCGGCGAACTAAAAATAGTAACTGCTAGCATAACAGCTAACAGCCGTAATGCAAAAAAAGCTCCCTCTATAGGACACCTACTCGCTCCACAAACTCAAGCGCAGCTTTTGGTCAGCAGTGGAGTCAAATGTAAAACTGGTCAAGTTTCTAACTCCATCACCGAGATCAATGTTGCAGCTCTAGCTTAAAGTTTGAAACACAATCTGTTACTGTAGCATTGATTCAACTGATGATTCTGCTAAATGAACCACTGAGGTTTTGTTGCGGTCTTCATGCACAGTCTTGTGCTGCAGATCTAGCAGATGCATTATGTATTCAGTACATTTTCACAAAAATACATAAAAACATGTTTAAACTTTATTTACAGCAAGCAGTAGAAGCACTGACCTAATCACACTCCACAGAATACATTTTCCCGATAACACTGGGCAGATATGACTAAATGCTGTTCAGAGCCTGCAGGTGAATGCTGCGGTGGTGGAACATAAAGAATGGTGGTGAAATTTATCAGTTTGACAAACAGAGGATGGAGGATGTGGAGTGAGTCATATTGAGTTTGAGCCGCCTGCTGAACAGGCTTGAAGGCATCTCTGCTTTAGATTTTTAACTCCTATTGTTCTACAGTCTCCTGCTTTTTTGAGTACATGTCATCTTTTTATGTCACATTTGGTTTATTTTCCCACAAACCTAAAAACAGAAGCCCCCAAAAATAAATGTAGTTTCCATGCGAGCATTACTGTACTTCCTTGGTGCTAATCAAATGTTGTGATTAAACAGAATTATTGAAAGAAAGAATTTATGCAGATTAAAGATGCTGACAGAGATGATGTTGATGGAACAGAAACATCAAGAGCTGAAACATTGATAAAAGCCATGTTAGTGTCTAGCTGCTGCTTCTGACTCTCAGCCAACTATCGTCATTATGAATCTACAAGAAAAGAAGATTTATTCTGACAGTTAAACACATCCGTTTTTAAATTGTTCTACCTCTTGGGATTTACACCAATAAAACCAAGAAAAACATGTTTTTAAAAATCTAATTCAATGCATCATAAACAATGAATGACATCATAGACCTTGTGACAAACATTTCACCTGTTTTTGCAACTGGGAAGGTATTTTACCCGTTTCTATACAGATCTAAAATACACTCAAATCTTAAGAAGGTGACAAAAAAGTTCACATTCAGAGGTTCCTTAACAGCAATTCATGATAAAGAAAACAGCACAGTACAAATATTTAGGAGAAACCGGGCTGTAAAAATGTCCACGTGTGTTTAAAATGATGAATTGAAAGTTGATAATGTCATCAACGGACATAGAAGGAGCCGTGATGACACCAAACACAGTAAAGCACTTTTAAAAGTCATTAGACGTGGCGTTACCTGAGGAGCTGAGCTGCAGAACGCCAAACAGGGAAATCCGAAGACGAGGTAGAATAATCCAAGGAGGGCACGACGAGAAGGAAGGTCAGAGGACGAGGCAGGGTTCGGGACCCGGGATGGCAAGGTAGGTCACAAACTGGAGAATCTACTAACAGGAGTTTTCAATAATCTGGCACTGGTTGGAGAGCAGGCTGGGTGTTATATAGCAGGGGGAGCAGGTGTGTGTGATGAGCTGATGACAGGGTGCAGGTGATGGTAATTAAGTGGCTGAAGGCTTGATTGAGGCAGAGGCAGAGGAGGGTGTCAGCCTGGGAGTCATGACAGTTAATTAAAAAAATTTTTACTCATTTTTTAAACTTATTTTTAATATTGAAATCCCACTCAGAATCACATCAAATCCAAATACTCGTAACTTCAAAGAAAATAAAAATGAAAGGTAAACTTTACTCATATTTTTTGTACTTTTGCAGTGTGTCGTTCTCTGAGGAAAAAGAAACCCTGGTGTGCCTGTTTGAGGATGTGAAAGTTAGCCGGAGGAGAAAGTGGGAGAACATGGAGGGATCTGGGGTGTTTCTCAATGTCAAGGTGTCTGGTCCCACAAGACGATGTCTTGCTAGGTCAGTCACCTTGCTTATGAGGACACTGTCCTTTGTTGGTCAAAGAAAACGGTTAAATGGAACAGACTTGTATCACGTGACCGCGGCTTCCATGGTGGTCACGTAAAGTCACGTGGCACGGGAGATAATTTTATATTTGATTCGTATATGTTTCAATATAAATAAATAACGAGGCTTTTACTTTTTAAATTGTGTATATGTTTGCTAAATTTAATATACAGTAGCGAGTTACTACCCGCTAGCCACCGAAGCTGCAACTACTAAGCAACTAATCAACCCTAGAAAACTTTTTTGGATCTAAAAAAAATTTTTTTAATTAGTTGACTTACTGTTAAACTTGAAATTTGCTCCCGAAGTAGCTGATGGCTTCTGATCCGCCATCCTTTTGAAAATACTGCGGTGTACTCTGGGAAATTTTTGACCAAGGCTAGGCTACAAGACACCTCCTGTGTATCCTTGCCCAGCTAGCCAAACAGCTAACAAATGGAAAACATGCCTCGGTAGCACATGAACATTGGAACACGTGTTGGTGGTTCCTGATGACGCATCTCCTAGGCAACCGGGGTGGGGACAAGACATCAAGGCAAGGTTCCTTAGCATTGACAAACATCCCTGGTGTCTTATTTCCTGATATTTGCACATCTCTTTTCTGACTGGCTAACAGCAACACGACTCTACCACTGACTCTGTTTGTTCTGCAATGTGGATGTTTTATCTCCACAACTAACCCAAGCCTGAAGGAGTTGCTAATGCTAACAGTTAACTTCTACTAGCTGAGATGCTCTCTGCTGTTTCCTGGACGCTACAAACAACCTTCTCCGTCTTATCAAGGTGGCAAGAACAGGAAAGTTTGATACCAAGTTCTCTACTGATGGCTGTTTAATTTTGCAAAAAATTGTTAGGAACGTAGGTCCTAGGCGCAGAACAGTCCAAGGAACCTTGACACAAACAATCACAGGGAGACCAACAGGGAGTTCACATTAGAACAGAAGTTACTTCAAATGAGAGATTCAGTGACTAAACCAATGCAGGTGTGGAAATTAGAAAATTAAAACCAGGCAAGAGTGTGCACAGAGAAGGTATCTGCACATGTGATATGTAGCTAAAAACTCATGACCTCAGATCCAGCATTTAGAGATGTGGTGTCCAATCTTGGTCCTCCAGGGCCACCATCCTGCTTCAAAACACCTGATTTAATTCAGTGGCTGATTAGGCTCCTGCAGAACCTTCTGAAGAGGTGATTCAACTTTTAAATCAGGGGCGTTGGAGCAGGACAACAAACTGAAACATGTTGGGTAGGGGCTCTCGAGGAGCTGGGCTGGAGTTATAGCAACATGTCTGATTCAAATATTTTCTGATTGTTTTGATGCAAAAAATTGATTTATAGTCTCAAGTGAATATAATCAATGGCATGAAACACAACTCACATGTTCAACTTATTTTCTAGTATGAAATGTGCAGAACAGGAATCATGAAGTTGTTAGATGTTGTCTCTAAAACAATACTAGTTTGCAAATTAGCAAACCATCCAAGACAACACACACTTTTCTGACTGCATTCACTCGCAGAAGATTCACTCAAATGTCCAGTTGTGTTGTCACCTGAATGACAGTAAATGTTTGATCCTTCTGAAAGAACAAGTCTGTATGAAGGTCACATCTGCCTCTGGGAAGCATTTTCCTCTCTGTTCAGTAGATAAACTTCCCCCTCTATGCTCGTCAGGTCATGCGCTGTTAAACTGATGAGGAGCGGAAACCTTTAAAGCAAAACCAGGAACAACAGGAACTCTGTTGTTTTACTTAACTGAGCTCAGCTGAAATGAGAAGACTTAATCGTTCATTCAAAAAGTTTAGCAGATTTACTGCAAAGCACCTTCTGTTTTAGATCGGCAAGTTTTAAATTCACGCTTAGCTTGGTCCTTCTGACTTACTCCACATTTTTTGCACTCTACTAACCCCACCATTACCCTCTCAGAGTTGGCTTTTTTATCACCAGCAGGGGCGGTGAAATGCGGTACTGATGGGAGAGAGGTGGAAAAAACAAGTGAGCACAAAGACTTTTTAGGAAAGTCAGTGAACTTAGATAAAACACAAATTTTGTCCAATTATTAGAAATAGAAGAAAAATAAATCTCCCTTTATTTCTGCCTTTTTCGGTTTTGAACTTGATTCTGTTCATTTGGAAAACAGCATTTATAAAACAAACGAACAATTCTGAAACAGAAAAACAACTCATTAATTCTCAGTTTATCGTTTTTTCAGCTAGTGCTCCTTCAACCTAACCTTTTTTTAAACTCTTGAAATAAACCAGTCAAATATTAGACGATGTTCTTTTTATTAATTGTACTTTTGTATGTTTATGGTTTAAGTTCTGTGGAAAAGTGACCTTAAACTTTAATCAGAAAGAAAAAAATTTGTTCAAGGAATTACGAATAAATTAATAAATTAACTATTTATGCTGAGATCTTAATACAGCCACCTGTTCTCTTCAATGCTCGTGATCAATGAAGTCAGGTAGTAACGGAAACCACTTTTTATTTAAAAGTATTTGAATATTTGAGAATCTTTATGTTATTCATTCATAAAGTAATGTCAACATATTTGTTACAGGTCAAGTGAAGACAAGGGGAGTATTTTACTCTAACACCCCTCAACCATGAACTGGGGAAAAAAATATGTGTGAGTGCCTAGTTATTTTATATATACCTCAGCTGAGACTTCATCTTGTAAAAATCATCCTAAAGCAGCAGTAGCAAAATGGGAAAACAAATTTACTTTTCTTTCAGGCCTCTATGGTGCTTTGAAACAAGAGGCTTTGCAAAGATAAGAAAAAAACTCCATAAAATGTGTTTTTGCTTTAACAGACCTGAAATGATCTCTCTTTCGTTTTACATTTTTTTTAGTCAAGAATTAATTTTTTTCTTGGACAATAAAGATGAATATTGGTGTGATGTCTCGTTGACAAATGCCGTTTAAAAATTTTTTATTTCCTGTGTGGCAAAAATTTTTTCAAAGAAACACGAGCCAAAGAAATCAGGAGCAACGGCTACGGGAGATTTGTTCGAAGAGCAAAGGTTCACGAGTGATAGGTATTTTTAATTGTTCATCTTTGTTGTGAAATCTTTTCCTTTGTCTATGTGAAGAGTTCATTCACCCTTGCTGCTTAAATGTGTTAGGAAAAACACTGACCTAATTACTTGTTTTTACTTTGGGTGTTTTCAGAAAACACCTTTCGGCTCGGGGTGTTTTTCCATTAGTTAAAGCAAACTGGTCAGACAGGGGTTTCACCTATTTGTGGGTGTGTATGTGTTCAATAAAAGCTCTGCACAAGCTTTGGCTGATTGTGAGAGGAAAAATGGCTTCTGACTCCAGTGCGTCTCTGTGCCTTTCCCTCACCCGTTGCAAAGGGAGCTTTGCAACGTATTTTAAGGTTTGTTACAATTTACCAAATTATCTGTATGTGCTTTGACTTTCTTTAAGGTAATAGAGGGGGTAAAATGGGAGAGAGACGATGGAAAACTCCGGAGGGGGTTTGGGCCTTCTCTCTCTCCCCTCTGTTTCTAATTGTGTAAGGTGTGTTATTTCAGGTGACACATATAAAATACCTAACAACGAGGGCGAATTGAATTAAGTCCATGGCAAAGATCAAAGAGTCGTCCCGAAGCAGCAAATTGTGAGCTCTATGAGCTCTGTGAAGCTGACCCCCTGTCAGCTTCAAAAGTAGAGGCAAATAGGCTGCTCAGTTAGTGTTTCGTTAATGCTGATTTGTGCAGGTGGAACTGACGTTTGTGCTGCTATGGTTTTTGAAATATTAAACTTTATTTAATAGGTCATTTAGAGGTCCCCCCCCCCCCCCCCCCCCCCCGACTACTCCAAACTGCTCCAAAATGGACCACAATAGTCAGCTTCACAGAGCTTCTTCAATGCCTTATTTTCACATAACCTACCTTCAGCCTCACACACACACACACACACACACACACACACACACACACACACACACACACACACACACCAAAATGACAGCCGCCCTTTACTCCTGACTGAGAGTCTGACAAGATTGACTTAAAGGGAAACTATGCAGTTTTGGCTTGCTTTTAGCACCCCCTAGTGTCGGTTATTAATTCACCATCTTAAACCCAAAATGAAACTCTCCTCGCCGTGCGTTCGTGTTTTCAACACCTTAACAAGGCTGTCAACTCTCACGCATTGAGCGTGAGACACACGCTACTGACCGTCTTCGTACGCTCTCGTGCCACACCTCCAATATCTCACGCTGACGAATCGAACCCAGCACTGTAACAGGTTCATTTAGACAAAATTACATTTTAGCACATACTGGCTCAAGAAAATGATTAAAAAATATTAAAAAGTTGCATACTATGCATAAAATGGTACAAGAAGAGAATACTCTATGTAAAGAGTGCAATGTTTGATTTTTGTTAATTCAGTATTATAAAGACGAGTTATTTAAATATCCAGTTGATGTTTTTATTTTGATTCTACATCTGACTGGTCACATTTACAGTGAGGTGTAATTTAGGATTGTGCATCTGTAGAATGAGCACCACGGCTAAACGTTCGGGTATCGCTCCAAAAACCGTCATTCTCCTCCAATATTCTCTTGTTGGTGTTCACTTTCGTTTGGAGCTTTAGGCAATGCTAGGTGTGCTCCATTCTCAGGTGTACAACTGGATCCTGTTTGACAGCGTCTGAACAGGATGGGTACACTGCAGTGATCAAGATCACGATGCTGGTTGAGCACCAACAACTCCTGGTTCAGGAATGGGAAACTATTCCACAGTAAAATGTGACCAGACTGGTTATCAGCATGAGGAGGAGCAACATTTTACTATTTTTAAATAATTTTCTTGAGCCAGTATGTACTAAAATGACCTTTTACAGGTTAAATGAAATGGTGAAGAAATACACTCCTAGATGTCAAATGGTTTTATTGACAAGGATGATGGAGCCCTGCGGCGACATACAAAGCTGAGTGAGCAGAAGCTAACGGCAGCGTGAAGCAGCAGCATGGGCTGAAGACCAAAGCTAAGCAATGCGATAAAATGGGTAAATAAATGCAGCGTGGCTTAGCGTGCATACTGACAATGTGACCATTACATTAGCTTAACAAGCAGGTGAAGACTTACAGATACAAGTCGAACAGTAGCATGGATAAACAGCAGTGTGATGGTTGAGCGGCAGCAATCCAAATGAGAAGCAGCAGTATGTACAGTGAGGGATAGCCGCATGTACGTGACTTCAGGCACGTCCCTGCGGGGGATAGTCACCTGTACACATCCCTGAATACACCTTTTTCCCTCGAGGCTTGATTGCAGCACACCCTAGTGGCCAGTGGTGACCTCTGCAAATGGCACTCTGATCCCCACCTCCCCCTTGTAGCCAGAGTACCGCACTTGCAATTTCATAGTGCCGGTCTGGTCTCTGTTCACCTGGCCTGCCAGACTCGCCCTCTGTCTATTCTACACAGAGGACGAGTCTGGATACTCGAGACAGAGTGCGCCATGAGGAGTGTGTTTAGCCTGCTCATAAATAACCAATCAGAAAAAAGGCGCAAATGACGATTGCATCTCGCAAAGCTGTAGTTTTTTAGCTTTAGTCAAAAATGGCGTCTGGCGATGGCGCAAACATCTTTCTTTAGAAGAAAGACTTTTAGCGCTTCTTCTTGTTGTGGTTTCAAAAACATGTCCAAATCATTTAGAACAAAGAGCCACAGCGAACTTAGCTTCAGACGCCATCTTTGTTGTTTATGAGAAACTGAGCGTTGTTTGTGACGTACGCTGCTCAGCTCTGATTGGCTCTGTTAGAACTCTCAAGCGGAGGGGTTATTTGAATGGGAGCATTACCAGACCCTTAGCTTCCCATAAGAAAGCTTTGGCATGGCTGGCCAGGCTAGGTTGCTGTTGGAGTTGTCAAGAAAGTTGTGTTCTTTAAAACGGTGGTATACAGTGAATTTAAAAGACCATTGTGATGAAAACCAAGGAAAATGACGAAGAACATGTCAGATAGTTTGTGTGTGACAGTCAATGTTTTAACTTTCGTGTCAAGGAAAATATCTTTTCCTGGAAAGTGAATTGAGTCACTGATTAGAAAAAAAAGTATTCAAAATAGTTTACTAACAAAACAGCAGTGCTGCTTTTTCAAGCTCTTCTTCAGGGTCGAAGCTATCATCGTGTACAATAACTAGTAAAAAACTATTTGAAGCTAGAAGGAACCAAAATGCCCTCCACACACACACACACACACTAAAGAGCTTGATATAGTGAACTTGCAAATCTGTTTGTCATTAAAGAAACGTTGAACAAACATTGGTTCGTCTCAGCGGACTCATTTAATCTGAAATGTGTGGCTGTTTATAGAAATATAAGAGAAGGATAGCATGTCTGTAAACAGCAGGGGCCTCATTTATCAAGTTGCTTACACACAAAATGGGATCGGAAAACTGCATGAGCAACTTTCCACGCAAACTTTGGGATTTATGAACGAAAAGTTAGCGGAAAAATGTGCGCAACTTTAAGTTGACTAAGGACCTGGCTTACGCACATGTTGGACATGGAGAGCACCTGCAGTGCTGCTGCTGAGAAGATACAATTATGAAATCCTGCAGCATTATCACTTGTACTGCTTTGTTTTCACACAGAACAAGCCCCCCCACACGCACACACATGCACGCACACTCACACACGCGTGCGCACACACACACACACAGAGCCTGAAGCGCAGAATACGGACAGGGGGACAGAATGAGACAGAATGTCATGCGTCTGTGACAGTGTGTGTCCTGTCACTGTGACCCGATTGATCACGACCACGACTTTCTTGCAGAAGAGATCCTTGAAAAGTTCACAGACCTCCAGACTTCAGAAAGCCTTTCATTTTTCATGAGTGAAGGGTCCGGGGCTTTCTGTTAATTAGAAATAAACATCTCCCCAGCAGCTTTAATACCAAAACACTGGACAATCAGAGCAAAGTTTTCATCATCCCGGACCTCCTATAGTCTTTGAATATCTTCTGTTTCATCATCAATACAAATTAAAATTTTCTCTCTAAATCTCCTCCTGTTTTCAGATGTTGAAGTTTTTATATATTTTGGGGATTTCACCTGCAGACCTGGAAGTGTTCATCGCATCTTGACAGCAGACAATTTGGTGTGTTTTCTTGCCACTCAGCCAATCGTGCATGCCCTCAAAGATGTCCACAGAGATCCTCTTAGAGATCAGGAGCTAATTACTGTTTCAACAGATCAATGATAAAAACTGTGATCCAATACATTGTGTGGCTTTGTATGCAGATGGTCATTTTTGGGTCAATCAGAGCAGATATACCAATGCATTTATACAATGCAATATTAGATCTGCCAGCTGGTGCAGCCAAATAGAAATAGGTGTTTGCTCAACTAGTAGCCGAGTTTTAAAAAAAACTAATATCCACCCCTCCAAAAACTTGCATCCACACCACCTCGTTTAAAAAAAAAACTGTCCACACGTACCCAGATAAATACGTTGTTAAGGACATGCCAGACCTGTAGGCGGCAGCACTTCCCCCGTTCTTAACCTCGTCCTTCGTCTGTGGTCTTCCGCAAGGAGCAGTAATTCCTCTTGCAAAAACAAACAAGCAAAAAGCGCTTGGACAATTAATAAAGCGAGCGCAGCTCTGAGGGCATCCATGCCGTCGGCTAGTGTAAACACAGGTCGCACACGTGATGTCAGCATTTTTTTGTCGCGGAAAGTGACGTTGCGGACCTTAAAACCCCGGTTTTGTCTGTCCACACGCAGACACCCAAAACAGAGAAAACACAGATCTTCACTTTGGCTGGAGTTTTTAAAAAGATCCGTTTTCGTGTGAAAAAACTCCGTTTTCGTGTGGATGACAGGCCAAAACGTAGAACAATATCTACGTTTTGGCAGATCCCCGGCTACGTGTGGACAGGGCCTAGGATTTGGGTAAAGGTGATCGCTTAGTTGCACTTGGTTTTGCACAAGCTGTTGTCAAGTAAGGAAGGGAAAGCTCCCCTTAGCTCCTGAGTGCTGACGGCTGTTGGTTGCAAGCAAACAGTTTCAGGGATTTAAATGAGCAAAAGTAGAAGGAACTGAAGTGAAGCTGCAGCCCAGGTGCTGGAGACCGATACCGCATTATTGAACGTTATCGCCTGGGGCAGTGAGGCTGGACTGGTTCTGTTATTAATTAGATCGCTCAAGCGTTTCTTCTCTTTTCACGGCTGTTTGAATAATGTTAGCTCTTCTTGTGTTCACTTTCTACCGGTACACTGTGATTTTCAACACCAGTCCATCTCTTAAAAAAAGGTTGAGGTCATCTATTTAGCATGGGTGTTTAAGACAAGTACATGTTGTACTTTGAAAAAGGGGATCTACTGCGGAGGAGTGAAGCGGTGGTAATGTTCTCATGTCAGCTGACACGTTATTAGCATTTGTGAAAGTCTGAATCAAATGTCAGAGAAAGCCAACATCTACCCCTGTCTTCCTTTGTTGCTGTTACACGTACTGAGACTTAATGAGCCATCAGTCATCTGAATCTGCAGCATCTGAATCAGATAATAAGTGTAATAAATCAAATTGTTGAGCAGCGCTGTTGAAGCGTATTAAACTTTTGTGCGATGGCTCTTCTGGGATGTCGAGGCGGAAGAGAACTGAGACGATGGGAAAAGTTCACCCGGAGTAGCTAGACCGATGTTCAAGTGTTATAAATTAAACACAGCAGTTTCAGGTCGGTAGTTCAAACCACTCGAAACTCTCAGACAGATAAAAACCTGCGTGCCTCAATTTTATTCCGAGAAGATCAAGTCATATCTTTAACGGAATGGTTAGAAAAATAAGAGAATTTTTAGAAGAATTTATTAACAGTTAGATTTAAAAAATAAAGTAACAAATAGAAACAATTTTACGTGAGTGTAAAACTGAATACGGATCCTTTTTAAATTAGTTAATTGCTGAATATTTGATGGAAAAGCCCCATAACAGTTTTATTTTTATGACACATATCAGTTATAATTTGACCCTTTTATTAAATATCAAAATCATAGTTTGCATCGACTATAAAATTTGTTTATTTTGAGAAAACCACACATATGCTGGTCCAATACATGAATATTTTCCTAAAACTAATAAATTCATGAGTGAATGTGAGTGTGTAGGGGTGAAGGTCAAAGGTGATGTTAGGATCTAAAACATCTTCTGATTATTTTTCAGAATTTGCACTCTGGTCATTTCAGAATATCATTAATATAATGGAGCACATGGTGTTCCAGCTAAGGGTTAAAAGGTTACCATAGCAGTAAATAAATAAAAAAACTGAACATTCTAACTTTCCTTTCCTTTCATTTGTGTTTCTTGGCAGCAGCACAGCTCTAAAAAATGATGCTTTTAGAGGAAATCCTTCTCTAAACCCAACAGGTCTGCTGACTGGTGTAACCTTAAAACTTCAATTAATGTCAGGAGGAGACTCTTCTCTTTAGGCTCTTTTGATGCTTGATGCACCTCCAGCTATCCTCGCCTCCTGCTGTTTGCTTCTATTCTCCTGAACTGCTCATAAAAATTGAAAAATGTTTTTAGTGCTGAAACAGAAAATACTGGACTTCCTTTTTATCCATCCATCCATCGCTCCATTCATTTTCATCTGCTTATTCAGAGTCGGGTCGCGGGGGCAGTAGCCTAAGGCGAGAGGCCCAGACTTCCCTCTCCCCAGCCACTTGGGCCAGCTCCTCCGGGGGAATCCCAAGGCGTTCCCTGACCCGGTGAGAGACATAGTCCCTCCACCGGGTCCCTTGTCTCCCTTTAGGTCTCCTCCCGGTTGGACATGCCCGGAAAACCTCACCAGGGGGTCGTCCAGGAGGCATCCTGACCAGATGCCCGAGCCACCTCAACTGGCTCCGCTCGATAGGGAGGAGCAGCGGGTCTACTCCGAGCTCCTCCCGAATGACCTAGCTTCTCACCCTATCTCTAAGTGAGAGCCCAGCCACTCTTCGGAGAAAACTCATTTCGGCCAATTGTATCCGCAATCTTGTTCTTTCGGTCACTACCCAAAGCTCATGACCATAGGAAAGGGTAGGAATGTAGACTGACCGGTAAATCGAGAGCTTCACCTTCTGACTCAGTTCTCTCTTCACCACGACAGACCGGTACAACGCCCACACCACTGCAGATGCAGCACCAATCCGCCTATCAATCTCACGCTCCAGTTTTCCCTCACTCATGAACAAGACCCCGAGATACTTTAACTCCACCACTTGGGGCAGGACCTCATCCCTGATCCAGAGAAGGCTTTCTACCCTTTTCCGAATCAAGACCATGGTCTCAGATTTAGAGGAGCTGATTCTCATCCCAGCTGCTTCACACTCAGCTGCAAACCGCTCCAGCGAAGCTGAAGATCACATTCTGATGAAGCCAACAGGACCACATCATCTGCAAAAAGCAGAGACCTGATCCTCCAGCCACTTAAACGGATGCCCTCCACACCTTGGCTGCACCTAGAAATCCTGTCCATCAAATCAAATCAAATCAAATCAAATCAAAGCTTTATTTATAAAGCACCTTCCGCAACCCTGTCAGGAAGCCCAAGGCGCTGAAAAGGTTATGAACATAAAGGTTATGAACAGAATCGGTGACAGAGGGCAGCCTTGGCGGAGTCCAACTCTCACTGGGAACGAGCCCGACTTACTGCCGGCACTGCGGACCAAGCTCTGACACCGGTCATACAGGGACCTAACAGCCCGTATCAGAGGGCCTGGTACCCCATACTCCCAGAGTACCCCCAAAAGGGCACCCCGAGGGACGCAGTCAAATGCCTTCTCCAAATCCACAAAACACATGTAGACTGGTTGGGCAAATTCCCATGCACCCTCCAGGATCCCCCTAACGGTATAGAGCTGGTCCAGTGTTCCACGGCCAGGACGAAAACTACATAGGTTTAACAATCCGACAGACCCTCCTCTCCAGAACCCCTGAATAGACCTTATCAGGAAGGCTCAGGAGTGTGATCCCCCTGTAGTTTGAACACACCCTGCGGTCCCCCTTTTTAAATAAGGGGACCACCACCTCGGTCTGCCAGTCCAGTGGGACAGCCCCTGGTATCCACGCAATATTGCAGTGCGGCGTCAGCCAACACAGCCCCACAACATCCAGAGCCTTAAGGAACTCCGGGCGGATCTCATCCACCCCTGGAGCCTTGCCACGGAGGAGCTTTTTAACCACCTCAGTGACCTCAGCACCAGAGATTTGAGAGGCCAACCCAAAGTCCCCAGAATCTGCTTCCTCACTGGAAGACGTGTCGGTGGGATTGAGGAGGTCTTCGAAGTATTCTGCCCACCGATCCACAACGTCCTGAGCAGAGGTCAGCAGCACACCGTCCCCAATATAGATAGTGTTGGTAGCGCACTGCTTTCCCCCCCTGAGGCACCGGATGGTGGACCAGAATCCCCTCAAAGCCGTACGGAAGTCTTGCTCCATGGTCTCACCGAACTCCTCCCATGCCCGGGTTTTTGCCTTGGCGACCACCCAAGCCACATTCTGCTTGGACTGCCGGTACCCGTCAGCTGCCTCTGGAGTCCCACAGGCAAAAAAAAAACCTGATAGGACTCTTTCTTCAGCTTGACAGCATCCCTAACCGCCGGTGTCCACCAGTGGGTTCCACCACAACAGGCACCGACGATCCTGCGACCACAGCTCCGGTCGGCTGCCTCAACAATGGAGGCAGGGAACAGGGTCCATTCAGACTCAATGTCTCCCGCCTCCCCCGGAACATTTTGGAAGTTCTGTCGGAGGTGGGAATTGAATCTCCTTCTGATAGGAGACTCTGCCAGATGTTCCCAGCAGGGGTGGCGTTAGGCCCGGCTACTTGGGCTCAAGCCCCGAGTCTTTAATGAAAAGCCCTGGATCTCAAACATGGAAGTAACATGCAGTACCAAAGTCCAACAGAGAGGGAGCAGCTGGCAGTAGTTTGTATACAGCCTGCCTGAGCCTCCACCACTGAAGAAGAAGCCCTTCAGCAGCCGGCTTCTTCTACACTCTGCCTGAAACGCATGTGTGAAGATGGACATAAGGACGTTTTTTAGACCAAAAGTACTGTGGCAGAAGCCCAGCTTTGATGATACTGGTGTTGACTCAGGTTTGTGAGTCTTAATTGAAAATATTTGTTGTGCTGCTGGTTTGCCTAAAGTTAGCTTACTATCAGGTAAAGTTGATGGAGAAAAAAAGGGAATATTTACTATCATCTCACACTAAACACTAACAGGAACAATACTCTGCCCTGAATATGCTTAATATGTAGCTTCAGATTAAAAATCATGTGGTACAAGACAAATATATATGATGTCTAGTGCGTGTCACGTGTGTGTGTGTGTGTGTGTGTGTGTGTGTGTGTGTGTGTGTGTGTGCGCACGTGTGTGTGTGTTAAGCCCCGGATCTTCTTCAGTCCTTAATCCGCCCCTGGTTCCCAGCAGACCCTTGCGATACTTTGGGCCTGCCTGGTCTGACCGGCATCCTTCCCCACCATCTGAGCCAACTCACCACCAGGTAGTGGTCAGTTGACAGCTCCACCCCTCTCTTCACCCGAGTGTCCTGGACATGCGGCTGCAGGTCAGATGAAACAACAACAAAGTCGATCATCGAGTTGTGGCCTAAGGTATCCTGGTGCCAAGAGCACATATGGACACCTTTATGTCTGAACATGGTGTTCATTATGGACAGTCCACTACTGGCACAGAAGTCCAATAACAAAACACCACTCTAATTCAGATCAGGGGGGCCGTTCCTCCCAACCACACCTCTCCAGGTCTCACTGTCGTTGCCCACGTGAGCGTTAAAGTCCCCCAGCAGAACGAGGGAGTCACCAGAAGGAGCGTTTTCCAGCACCCCCTCCAAGATCTCCAAAAAGGGTGGGTAGTCTGAACTGTAGTTTGGTGCATAAGCACAGACCACAGTCGGAACCCGTCCCCCCACACGTAGGCGGAGGGAGGCTACCCTCTCATTCACTGGGGTAAAGCCCAATGTACAGGCACCAAGATAGGGGTCAACTAGTATGCCCACCCCTGCTCGGCGCCTCTCAGTGGGAGCAACTCCAGAGTGGTAGAAAGTCCAACCCCTCACAAGGAAACTGGTTCCAGAGCCAGAGCCATGCGTTGAGGTGAGACCGACTATATCTAGTCGGAACCTCTCAACCTCACACACCAACTCAGGCTCCTTCCCCACCAGAGAGGTGACAAGAGCCAGCTTCTGTAGCCGAGGATCAGACCTCCAAGGTCCCCGCTCTCGACTACCACCCGTCACACACTGCACCCGATCCCCTTGGTCCCTCCCACGAGTGGTGAGCCCATGGGAAGGGGGACCCACATTTCCTCTTTGAGCTGTGCCCGGCTGGACTCCATGGGTGAAAGCCCGGCCACCAGACGCTCGCCAACGTGCCCCACCTCCAGGCCTGACTCCAGAGGGGGGCCCCAGTGACCCAAGTCCGGGCGAGGGAACACGGTTTACATTTATATAATTCATCATAAGAGGTCTTCCTTTTTATGTTTCTTTAAAATATTTCATTTGAATATCTATTAAATTGGGACAGAAATTTAGCGCATGTTCGCCTGTCAGTGGATTGCAAGTCAGATGTTTAAAACTGGATTTTACAGAAAAGGTTTAACAGTTATCTCATGTATGGTACATCACTATTTGAGTGACTTTAGCACGGAGAAACGGTGATGTTTTCGGAGCAGATTCTTGAAAACAGCTAATCTGAGCAGGGCGTTTTTTAGGTGAAAAGGATAACAATTCTGCCATAATGGCAGGAAAATTCTTTAAACTCAGATCACTCAGACATCTGCAGTGGTCTCTAGTAGAAATTATTGCCTTGTAAGTCACTTTCAGGGAAATAATACATACCGGTGCACATTTTCCAGGAACTAGAAGTGATTCACATCACAGCTGAGCTTCACACGACAGGATTAAAAGTCTTATTTCCTGATATTTGGATATTCTCACCTCGGATTGGATAATAACAAGACTCTACCACTGACTTGCAACCTTTATGGTTTATTTCCACAATAACACAAGCCTGAAGGAGTTCTGCTGTGGTGAAGTTGCTAATGTAAACAGTTATAACCAAGGCGTTGTTTACTGTTTCCTGGATGCTAAAGCAACCACAGCCTTCTCCGTTGTGAGTCAACATGGGTGAATACACGAATGGTCAGGGACAGTGTGATGTAGATCTGTCAGGATTTTCCAACCCTAGAGTTTCAGCGTCTGTTTTTAATCAGAAGCTAATGCAGGAGATCGGTGTAGGAGACTATTTTCATGTTCAGGCTGCATGTTCATCGAGGTGACTGATAAAATAATCAAAAATATTCATTAAAAATGTTTTTTTCAGTGTCCCACACCTTTAACAAATATCAAGTATCACGTTTGTACTCTTTCATCTGTTTAACTGCATAGACTAATCCTCAGGAGGTTATTTATTTAATATAAGTGATCGATAGCGATCAGATCCACATCTGTTAAGTCCGTGTTTAGAGCTCCCTTGAAAGATGTGATGAATGAGTATAATTTTGTCATTGTGCGTTGACTTGCACTTCATGAACAGCAGCAGATGCACATTTACCAGTAATGTAATCAATTAAACATCCTTTAAAGGTTGATCTTGTTTTCTCTTCAGTGACAGTTCCTCTGGTTGTTTTCTTCAGTTTTGTGTGTAAGTAAACTTTTATCTATCAACCATCCATGCGTCCATCCATCCATCCATCCATCCATCCATTATTCTATCTATTTATCCATCCATCATTTTGTCCATCCATCCATCCATCATTCTATCTATCCATGCATCCATGCGTCCATCATTCAAGCCATCCCTCCATCTGTTTGTCTTTACATCCATCCATCCCTCCATCAATCCACCAATCAATCAGTCAGTCAATCAATCAATCAATCAATCAATCAATCAATCAATCAATCAATCTATCTATCTATCTATCTATCTATCTATCTATCTATCTATCTATCTATCTATCTATCTATCTATCTCTCTCTCTCTCTCTCTCTCTCTCTCTCTCTCTCTCTCTCTCTCTCTCTCTCTCTCTATCTATCTATCTATCTATCTATCTATCTATCTATCTATCTATCTATCTATCTATCTCTATCTATCTATCTATCTATCTATCTATCTATCTATCTATCTATCTATCTATCTATCTATCTATCTATATACAGGGAGTGCAGAATTATTAGGCAAATGAGTATTTTGTCCACATCATCCTCTTCATGCATGTTGTCTTACTCCAAGCTGTATAGGCTCGAAAGCCTACTACCAATTAAGCATATCAGGTGATGTGCATCTCTGTAATGAGAAGGGGTGTGGTCTAATGACATCAACACCCTATATCAGGTGTGCATAATTATTAGGCAACTTCCTTTCCTTTGGCAAAATGGGTCAAAAAAAGGACTTGACAGGCTCAGAAAAGTCAAAAATAGTGAGATGTCTTGCAGAGGGATGCAGCAGTCTTAAAATTGCAAAGCTTCTGAAGCGTGATCATCGAACAATCAAGCGTTTCATTCAAAATAGTCAACAGGGTCGCAAGAAGCGTGTGGACAAACCAAGGTGCAAAATAACTGCCCATGAACTGAGAAAAGTCAAGTGTGCAGCTGCCGAGATGCCACTTGCCACCAGTTTGGCCATATTTCAGAGCTGCAACATCACTGGAGTGCCCAAAAGCACAAGGTGTGCAATACTCAGAGACATGGCCAAGGTAAGAAAGGCTGAAAGACGACCACCACTGAACAAGACACACAAGCTGAAACGTCAAGACTGGGCCAAGAAATATCTCAAGACTGATTTTTCTAAGGTTTTATGGACTGATGAAATGAGAGTGAGTCTTGATGGGCCAGATGGACGGGCCCGTGGCTGGATTGGTAAAGGCCAGAGAGCTCCAGTCCGACTCAGACGCCAGCAAGGTGGAGGTGGAGTACTGGTTTGGGCTGGTATCATCAAAGATGAGCTTGTGGGGCATTTTTGGGTTGAGGATGGAGTCAAGCTCAACTCCCAGTCCTACTGCCAGTTCCTGGAAGACACCTTCTTCAAGCAGTGGTACAGGAAGAAGTCTGCATCCTTCAAGAAAAACATGATTTTCATGCAGGACAATCACACCAAGACAAGTACTCCACAGCGTGGCTGGCAAGAAAGGGTATGAAAGAAGAAAAACTAATGACATGGCCTCCTTGTTCACCTGATCTGAACCCCATTGAGAACCTGTGGTCCATCATCAAATGTGAGATTTACAAGGAGCGAAAACGGTACACCTCTCTGAACAGTGTCTGGGAGGCTGTGGTTGCTGCTGCACGCAACATTGATGGTGAACAGATCAAAACACTGACAGAATCCATGGACGGCAGGCTTTTGAGTGTCCTTGCAAAGAAAGGTGGCTATACTGGTCGCTGATTTGTTTTTGTATTGTTTTTGAATGTCAGAAATGTACATTTGTGAATGTGGAGATGTTATATTGGTTTCACTGGTAAAAATAAATAATTGAAATGGGTATATATTTGTTTTTTGTTAAGTTGCCTAATAATTATGCACAGTAATAGTCACCTGCACACACAGATATCCCCCTAAAATACCTAAAACTACAAACAAACTAAAAACTACTTCCAAAAACATTCAGCTTTGATATTAATGAGTTGTTTGGGTTCATTGAGAACATGGCTGTTGTTCAATAATAAAATTATTCCTCAAAAATACAACTTGCCTAATAATTCTGCACTCTATCTATCTATCCATCCATCCATCCATCCATTTGCAAACTTTCTGTTTTTTCTTTCTTTTTATTAAGCAAGTTTGCAAATACTCCGACAACAACAGGATATAAAACCATCAACACTTGAAGTCCTATTTCCTCCTTTCTTCATTTCCTCCTCTCTTTTCATCAATACCATTTGCACAGCCATCTTATTGGAATAGTCTCAATTGGCAAATAATTGAGGTTTTGTTGTTAGTGGTGGTGCTGTCTGTTCATCACCCCCAGGTGGCTGTGGTTTAACCTTCTAAGCAGAACAAAAAGCTAAATAAACTTTACATTTGTCTGCTGACTTTAGCTAGAATGAGTTTTTCCTGATGGTGAAAGGAAGCAGATCTTATTGCAGACTGATTAATTCCTTCCATGTTCCTGGGAAATTGCAATAATTCCATTCCTGTCGCATTTGATTAATATCACTGACATGATTGTGCTGGGCTTATGAGGCGTGTCATGAGTTTATGTAATATCTATACCCCACCCAAGACTCCCTCACTGTGCTTGCACACATGTGAGCAATGTTCTTTCCTGTTCCTTCTTTTTGGTGGCTCCTTAAATCTCAAACAGCCCTTTGCCTGTTTCAAAACTGAAGTGCTTTACACAATAGATGTGTCAAAACTGATTGATCTGAGCCTCGTGTCGCTATTTGTCCTGATTCCAAAAATAAAACCTTCTTACCCGTGTGGTACATGTACACAACTTCCTGTCCCGCGTACCAAACAGAGAGGCAGAAGCTGAGATTAACACACACACACACACACACACACACACACACACGCATGCACGCACGCACAGAAGGAACGATCAGGAAGGCAATTTTCAAGCTTTAAATCTTCCGACTCCAGCCACTAAAGGTCAGAAAACCAATGAGAGGAAATTGGGTTTAACTTTTAAATATTTATTCTCTCACTAAACTTAATAATTTATTTAATAATCTGCTCTTTGCTTTGAAGGTGGGACTCGATCATGTCTGATTCATCTGCTTTCAATC
This sequence comes from Nothobranchius furzeri, assembly GCF_043380555.1. Classification (NCBI taxonomy): domain Eukaryota; kingdom Metazoa; phylum Chordata; class Actinopteri; order Cyprinodontiformes; family Nothobranchiidae; genus Nothobranchius; species Nothobranchius furzeri. Next base: position 21,973,354 of record NC_091746.1, read on the forward strand.
TCACCTTCCATGAGACAGAAGACTTCTGAAAAACAAAACAAAATGGATCTTTTACACTTTAAGATGGAGCTAAACAGAAATTTAAGCTCACCAGACAAAGTTAGAAAACATGATTCACCTTCTTGATTTCTGCATCTCTAACGTGTCTTCACCTGGGGAACCATTTACATTGTAATTTTGAATTAGTCTTGTTTTGCCATGGTGGTGCTCCTCTCTGGGGTATTCTCCATTCTGCCCTGTGACCTCTGACCTCTTTACTATGTAAATCATTATATTTGTATTTAACTAAATGTTAACAAAGTCAGATCAGTGTTCCTATGGGAAGCTTTTGGGAGGATACATGGGCAACTTTTTCTACAGGTGCATGTTTTATCGCCCCACTGTGTGTCATGTATATTCTATGATTTTCACTGCAGAGTCGAAGCTTGAAAAGTGCCCATCTGAGCAACAAGCTCCCAGGAGTTTAAACAATCTGGTGTTCTTTGAAACGGCGTTCCCCAACCCTGATTCTCAGGGCCCACTATATCCTGCATGTTTTCCATGCTGCCCTTTTAAACACCAGTGTTTCCCCGACTTAAAGAGCAAGTCAACCCCTACCAGAGTCTAACTCCGCCCACTCTCCGACCGAGATGGCGGATCTGCTAACACACACACACACACACACACACACACACACACACACACACACACACACACACACACACACACACACACACACACACACACGCGCACACACACACACACACACATACACACACACACACACAGGCTCACGACAGCATTGTGACATCATAATGTACCAGTTTACATCATAGCATACTTCTTAGCCAATAGCGTTGGCAGATTTAAATTAAAATGCAGTGCAGAGTTTTTACCTGACAACGGCACAACACTGCCAGTTTTAGGCAGAATATTTAAATTTCAACTAAAATGCACTGAAGTGCCAAATTATTGACTACATGTGTCTGCAGCACGATTAGACATTCGTTTATTTAGTTTATCAGCAAAAAAAAGTTTATTTGGGGGTGACTTGTTCTTTAAATGACTGATTAACAGGCATCCTATCGTCTGATGTCCTCCTGAGGAGGCAATGCAAATAGGTGAATCAGGTGTGCTGAAGCAGAGATATGCAGGACAGTGGGCCTTGAGGACCAGGGTTGGGGAACGCCGCGTACATTGATTTGTCTTATTTTAGTTTATCTCTTTAAAATCTGATTCTGGTTTATTTTAAAACTGCAGATATTAATATTTCTGCCTTTCAGTGAGCAAAACTTCTCAAACTTGAACTTACTTGTTTGTCTGATAATTAAAGTGCGAGCAACTAAATTAGCTTTTCTTGCTGGTAACCTGTATAGATGAGTGTCTAATAGTGCTGTGGACATGTTTAGTAATTATTTTGAAAGTTTACTGCACTTTACATATAATAAATTAGCCCTAAACCATAACTGAAGCTCCATCTTCAGGTGTAAACTCTACTGTAGAGCTGCAGGGTGATGTTGTCTGTTCAGTAAAACGTGGCTGCACTGCATTGGACTCCAGCCCAGTCTCTGCCACACCTCCAGCTGGCTCGACCAGTAAACTGCCTTGTGAAACGTTAAGGCTCGGAGCCGTTCACATCCTTTAATAAAACGTTCTACTTCCTCTCTTCTAGCGATCGCAGTGGACAGGAAGTTCTGTTTGCTCGTTCTCCTGAGCGGCGAGTCAGCTGTGTTTGTGTGCTTGAGTGATAGGGGGTACTGTCAGTCACAGCCTCGGTGCAGCTCTCTAGGTCCGCCAAGGGACGCCTCCTTTAGACGCATTTTTCTAACAGGAAGTGAGAGAGAAGTAAGACTCCACCCATGATGTGACTCACCCTTTAAATTGGCATGGTGTCGTGGAAAAGTATTTGCCTACTTAAAGATTTATTGTTGTTGTTGAATCACCAAAATGTTGAACATCAGCAAACAAAATTCAGTATCAGACAGAGATATTTCTTGTCTTTACGGAATTGTCTGATTTCAGACCCATTTTAAGTTTTTTTTGAAGCGGTTTAAGCAAGCCAGGGCATTTTTTTTGCCATTTGGCTTGTAAAGCTCCTCACATGCTGATGGGAATGATTCATTTAAATATTTTGTCAAAAAGATGAATAATTTTAATATCATTTGAAATAAACTATCCTGGAAAACTCTCATCCAATCACTGTGAAGGTCGCATTCTTAAAGAGCAAGTCACCCCCTACCAGATTCTTACTCCACTCCCTCTTCCTGTTTGAAAAATGCAACAAATGCTGTTTCCTAGCAGATCGAGAAGGTGAAGCCACTAACAAATACACACACACACACAGGCTCACAACGACATTGTGACATCACATGGTACCAGCTAATGTTCTAGGGTGCCTCTTAGCCAATAGCGATGGCAGATTTAAATTCAAATGCAGTGCAGAGTTTTTACCTGACAACAACACAACACTGACAGCTTTAGGCAGAAAATTACAATTTTAACTAAAATTCCAAAACCCAAAACTATTGACTACACGTGTCTGCTGCACGATTAGACACGCATTTGTATACCGTATTTTCCGGACTATAAGTCGCACTTTTTTTCATACTCTGGCTGGTCCTGCAACTTATATACCAAATTATGCATACCGCGCTGCTGCGGGCCGGCTCTGGTCCAGGTTTCAGCTCCTCTGCCCCGCTGGGAGGGTTTCAAATGCCGCCATCATCTGCTGCAGCCTGTTAGGGTGCTGCGGGCGCTCTCCCCTCCCGCTGGGAGGGCTTGAAACACCGCCATCCTCTGCTAGAGACGCGCCACAGTTGTTTATTCTGATATTGGTACCGGTACTTGTCTTGCAATGTGAAATGCATGGTCTCAGATTTTGTAAGAAAAATAATAAATTTCCCCCCAAAATGCGACTTATATATGTTTATTTCTTTTTCATTATACATTTTATGGCTGGTGCGACTTATACTCTGGAAAATACGGTATTTATCAGAAAAAAAAGTTTATTTAGGGGTAACTTACTCTTTAATGATTGGATCATAACCCAGTCATGTAGCTGGCATAAATGGCTTTTTCTGACGTTATATGATGAGTGCATCGAGGCAGGAGTGTGGGATGATTTGATGCACAATAAGCTAAATTTAAAACACTCTATAACAGGCCTATTTAATTGGTACTCAAAGCAAGAAAGAAAAGCTCAAATCATACCAACTTTAAGTGTGTTTTTATGGCGATTATTATTTTAAAGAACAGCTAGAGGCGTATTCTCAAACATAGAGAGGGCGTCTCCGTGTCCTGCATCCACAATAGGAGCTGATTTCAAAACAGAAGACATAATAAACATTGTATGTCTTAGATAATGTCCCCCACACTGATTAAACCACTGACAGATGAGGTATTTAAGATTGAACATCTAGTTACAATGTGATGTACTTATGCTCTGGAAAGAAAAGAAGCACTCATAAATACCCGCCTAACTGTTATGCAAAAACTGCTCAGGAATAAACTGGCTGAGCTTCCAGTGAAGTTTCTGTTAAATTGGACCCCATCATCCCATGGCTAGGATTCTCCCTCTTAACAAACTGGATGCATTCCTGCATCAGAACCTTTGAGTTTGAACTTCATGTAAGTATTGGGTTTGAATTTTTTTGTCACCATCAACAAATATGTATTTTTTGTCCATTAAAAATTATTTCTTTGAAGACTATTTAAGAGCTACCTTAATCGCAACTATCATCCATATAATGCAAAACGAATCTTTTGCATTTTTTGTGCTGCCATGTGGGTCTTTACTAGTCTGGAAAGCAGTCCTGCGTATGTGAACATGTATGTGGCACTAGCACACTAGCATCGACACTCCTCCAGAGTTAGAATTAAGCCTGATTTATGCTTCTCCGTCTGCGTCAGTGCGGAGACACGCAACGCCATTATCCGTCCTTGCGTAGGGCTCTGGCAGGCACGCAAGTACGTACGGAGTCGAGCCCACTTTTTTAAACATCCGTCGAACGAGACGAATTACGCAAGCTTGTGATTGGTCAGGACGCCGCTGTTTACAGCTCCGCCATTGCGCCCTCAAAAACATAAAGAGAGCCGAGGATAACTAGCGGCAGACACGGAGAAGCTTAAAGAATACCTCGTGAAAAAACTCTAAAAACATGAACGTTTAATTCCCCGTGAGTGGAGGAGTGAAAATATGCGCAGCAAACGTTTTATATGTGGATGGAAATGACAGGAAACGTGGGTTTAGAGGTGGCGAGCGCATGAAGTGGAGGAGAATGAGAGACAAATATGTCTGTGTTAAAAGTCTCTTATATACACAAAAAACACAATATAAACACACGATCTTGGACCGATACATGACAGGACACCACAGAACAGCGCTACGCCCTCTGTTGTCCTGCAGGGCAATTGCTTTGCAACACTCTCCAGGAGACGGAGAAGTATGAAAGCAAAACGCTTCCGTCAATCCGTGCGTGTCTGTCCCTTGCGGAGCTGACGGAGAAGCATAAACCAGGCTTTAACAATTTTCTAGGGGTGGCCATGGCCAACCCTGGCCCCCCATTGGGACCAGCCCACATGCTCGGCGATGTGCTAATGACATCACTAATATCTATTTTTTGTCAAATTTAGAGGCCGCCCATGTGCTCATTCACATCTGCATTCCTAAGGCAGTGTGGACGAAACATCTCACTGTTCGAAGTGTTTTCCTGTTAATAGTTTTTAAACTATCCAACAGGCTTTTAAGCCCATTTGGTTTTGACCTTTCTTGTTTAATTAACATTATTGTTTACATTGTAAATCTCCACTAATTTTCAGTTATAAAATGAAATTCGATTATTCTGCAAATGTGATTTAAATCCACATTTTGAGATAGTTACAGCCAAAGCTGCAAGCTCAAAGGGTTTATAGTGCAGGGCACGTTCAAAGGAGTGAGCCTGTCTAACGTCTGATTCATCCCCACACCACCCCCACCTCCACTCAGAACTGTCCTTGCAAGCTGTGGGAGTCAGGTGGTTCCCTGGAGAGGCTCTGTGAGGCGTTCTCAGCTGATAGCTCATTCTCTACTGACTTCATCCTGCCAGGCAGTGAGCTGCATGCCTCCAGTGAATTGTGTTCTCTCTTATATGTAAATGCACACATGGACGTGGAGGCCTTTTCATCCGGATTTCACAATCAGTCACACACACGCAGTTCTTATTGGACACGTTAATGCAGCTGATACGTATTTCATCAGCTGAACACTTATTACCTTCCGCACAACAAATAAATCATCATAATTTCTGGGTAAAAAAAAAGTTGGCAACATGCGTCAGTGGCTGTTTAATTTGTAATATTTAACTGTACCTGTGAGTTAAGGAGACGAAAGGTTTTACCTTTAATCTCTGGAAATATCCATCAAAATGTTGTTGAATAAAATGAAGTCCAGTTAATGAAAAATATTGGTGGCTTTGCACCTTATAACCTTAAAAATCACGTTTAAAGTACATAGCGCGTGGGTTTGGTGTCTTTGGGGAGACGCCATGAGTGTTCCTCAATGTCACGCCTCACAAGACGCCGCCTTGCGACCAGCATTGTTAAAAAACATGATACATGCAGAACTTTTCTTTGCTAACAGAAAATATTTTATTCACAGAGACATTTGAAACATAACGAGCATTCACCAAAAACTTACTGTTTTTTTTTTTGCTGACATTGTTCGCATTGCAGACCTTCTGACACTGGAGTTATTTTCAAATTTAAAACAGGATTTGATAATTAAAGCTATGAATTGAAACACTGTAATGCTTTCACTGCTTTCAGCTTTTGACCCTGCTTCAGTCTATTCGTTACGTTCATCGGTATGTACAGTTCACACTTCAACACAAAAACAGGAATTTCCATGCTTGACTGACAATGAGGTTTGACGTTTCTCAGTGGAAATCCATGTTGGCTTCTATTCACTCATCATCCATCTATCCATCCATTTTGGGAACCCGCTTGTCCGCGCAGGGTCGCGGGGCGGGGGGGTCGGTGCCTATCTCCAGCGGTCAATGGGCAATCAGGCGGGGTACACCCTGGACAGAGAGCCAGTCCATCGCAGCTATTCACTCATTATAGCAGGAAAAAATAAAAACAAGAACTTGTATTTTTTATTTTATTGTCATATTTGAGCCCCAACTTCATGTTGAAAAACAAAATAAGTGAATTATTTATTTACGGCTCTAGATTGGCCACATGCTGTTGCTTTTGGGAGAAAAAAACTTTCCCGGATAATATTTTTAGCAAACTGCATTACATACCTGTGTGTTATGACCACATGTGGACAAAGAAATGGAACAGGTGCATGAAAAATGACTATACTGGTGTGACTTTGATTATATGGAGGAACATTTTAAAGCCTAAGTTGACTCATTTTTTCAGCACAGTAATTTCTAGTGTAAATTAATTCCTTGTGAGTCGATCTTTGAGGGGAAAAAGCTCACACTCCTGTTTGAGGGAATAAAAGTCAGCCAGAGATGAGATGAACTGAAAATGACAGGATTTGGAGTTTCATTTCCAGATACCCAGACACCTCTGATTGGCTAACAGCAATGCGACTCTACCACTAACATAATTTGCTTTGCAACGTTGATGTTTTATCCCCGCAAATAACACAAGCCTGATGGAGTTCTGTCGAGTTGCTATTGCTAACAGTTAGCTTCTACTAGCAGAGACGTTCTCTGCCGTTTCCTGGACACTAAACCAACAACAGACTCCTGTCGAGTCAAGATGGTTGAGTCCATGAATGTTACACGACATAGATCTGTCAGGCTTTTCTAATCCGAGAGTCTCCCATCTGTTTTCTATCAGCGGCTAATGCTGGAAATGGCTAGAATGACCGATCGTATTTCAAAATAATAAGTAAAAAAGTGGTTTCTAAGGGAACTTGGCCTTCAATATTGTGAAATCAAATTGTGTTCCTGATGAAAGTCATAAGCAAATAATTGTTCATAGTTTAGATTTAATTCAGCGGTAATCCAGACTAATTACTGTGGCAAAAATAATTTCACTTGTTTTTCTTTAAATTCAGTCCAAATTTGACTAAAATGGACAAAAGCATGTAGCTGGTGTAAAAAAAGATAGGCAGGGGTGGGAAAATGGATTTAATGCAAAACATAAACCATTTAAAATCTGTAATATATTAATATTTCTATAGTATTTTGGCATTGTTGGTTTCAAATCACAGTTATTCAAACATCATAGCACATCTTCAGAGCGGCAAACATTCTCTCCACATTAGGAGCAACAATCTCTTCGTCTCTGGTGAATAAGTCCATGCTGCTGTTGCTGTCATGAGTCAAGCACGCTGCAGCTCAGCCTCAGAAAACCAAAGAGGAGCACAAATAAGCACCCACTGCTGCAAACACACACACACACACACACACACACACACACACACACACACACACACACACACACACACACACACACACACACACACACACACACACACACACACACACACGCACAACCCAGGCGCTTCACACAATCACAAGAGGTTTGGTGTTGAGTTGAATGTTTCTGCATGATATGCGTGCACATTCTGCACTGTTACAATGACAATTTGTTCATCGTTCCACCTAAAACAAATAAATATAGCTTTGAGCATGTGAAGTTTAAAATATGAGTCAGGGAATCTTGCGGTCCTTTTTTTCTCTAAATTGTTCCCGTTCAGGTCGTCACATTGGTTCACGGTAGGGATTGATTTTATGACTCGACATGTTTTGTAATGAAATTCAAACACTGGTTTCCTCTCCTTCCTGCCGATATGAGCAGTATTGGACCTGCTCCTCTAAACAATTATCATCTGTCATAGTGCTGGCGTGGCTGGTGGCGCCTCTTAGAGGTTGGAGGGTGAACTGCAGGGTATGTCGGCTCTTTGATGGCTTGCCTCTCCCCGTGCCGTTGCTGTACGAGACCACCAGTCTGCGGTTCTCCTCGGGCACGGCGGAGGACAGTGGTCTGGCTTTCTGAGGGCGAGGCCAGTCGCTGCTTGGATCGCTGGCGTTGTTGTCATGGAGGTCAAGCAGATTGCCCGTGGCGACGCTGCCGCTCTTGATGTGAGGAGTATGGCTGTGGGTGTGGCGGTACTCCTCACCAATGTCCTTCCCCAGTTTCCACCTCTTCCACTTTTTCAGCATCTCTGACTGCACCTGAGAGATGATTGGAGAGCAGAGAAGCAGAAGATTTAATAAAACACAGAGCACTTTACCAAATAGACGGATGTTGCCAATAAAAGCATTTAAAGGCTCAAATGTACAGATAGCTGCTTTTGTGTTCGTCCAAATTAAAATGGAAAACGGAGCTTTTACAGATATAAAGGCAGACGCGGGAAAGTTTCCTGTCTGAAAAGCTAAAGCAAGAAACTGCAATAGTGGTAATCATCAAAAGCAAAACAGTCTCACCTCTTTGTTGACGAAGCAATACAAGATGGCCACAAGCAGGCCCTGAAATGAGAGTTAGACGTTTAACTTTAAGCTGCAACTTTTTATTACTTGGAACAAACAACTACAAGCAAACAAAAACATCTTTTGATGTGAGAATTCCTGCAGATGCTTCATCAGCCTGCTAGACCAATGGCTATCTTAGTATCATTGCTTTTTACAGCTTTATTAAAATCTGAAGAGAAATATTGAAGTTTGATATCTCAAATTAGTCATATTAGTCCGGTATTAGGCCCAACCAGAGCCTGGTTCTGGTTCTTCTGGAGGTCTCTCAGCTGTTGTGCACCTACTTGTGCATGTTGCACTCAAGAAGGACTGCACTGAAGTGAATCTGCTGGTTTCCTTAGACCAATGGTTCCCAAACTTATTTAGCCGTGCACCCCCTTCTATGTCCCGACCATGTTGACGCACCCCCCAGCCCCCACATCAGGGCATGGCTATATATATATATATATATATATATATATATATATATATATATATATATATATATATATATATATATATATATATATGCATATATATATATATATATATGCATATATATTTATATATATTATTACGTTTATTGGGCCCACTTACATTTTCTTAGGCCCACCCACAAATGAGTTTCTGGCTACGCTAATGGTGACTTTTGACAGACTTCTCTGAGCTCCGCAGCCATTACACTTTTCACCTCGCGCACCCCCTAGCGGCAGCTCGCGCACCCCCTAGCGGCAGCTCGCGCACCCCCAGGGGTGCGAGCATCACACTTTGGGAATCCCTGCCTTAGACCAATGCTATATTAGTTGGCATTTTACTATATGCCAGATGTAGTGTATTTAAATGGATTTACTTAAAAGGACGCGGATCTGAATCAGACCATTTCCACAGAGGTGGATTGTTTAACTGTTGTCGTGATTTGGCTCTATAGAAAACAACTGAATACTCTGAAATGTCATGTTTCGACAGAAACCACATTCCAGGTTTGCAGTAGGGTTTTATAAACATGAGGCGGTGGCCTGAAGCACCTGAACTTAGAACTTTTCCAACATTTTGAACTAGTTGCACCAGTTTAATGAAACTATCACAACTTATAACAGTTATCTACTGCTTCAGATATTCCCAAACCTTTCAGCTTCTCATAGCTGGGGCAGAGGCGAATGACCCCAACCATACCCAACCAAAACATGTAACCTGGGAAACAAGAGCAATGGCCTTGTTGTTCAGCCGTTTCTGATAAGTTTTCTTCTTTCACTGAGCTTGATATGATTTCTGGAGATACGGGCCACCATTTGATGTATCGTGACTGTAGCGTCATGAAGGGCCTCTAATTTGTGACAAAGGTCACATTTTCCCAGCTGGGTCAAGCTGGGTCGACTGTACCTTTGCCCCACAGATTAAACAAGCGAGGAACCATGATGTCTGCTGAATATCGTCTTTGTCTGCTGCTGTTCTGTCCCAGAATGAAGGACACTTCAAGATCACAGTAATAATTTTAAATAATAACTTGAATAAACTGTTTGACTTTATTACAATTTATTATAATCATCATAAATAATCTCTTGGTTCAGTATAAATGTATTTTAATTACTGAAATGAATAATTATGCTTTGGGTATAATAATGATTTTTGTGATAATTGGTTATGTGTGTTCAGTAAACCAGAAAGTCATCTTCCACTTAATCCATCCACACAGGGGGCCGTCTTGCTGGGGGAGGTAGCACACAGATTGTGTCTGAATGCTGTTTCTCTAAGTAACCACCGAGTTAGCTGCAAAACAAGCATTCACCCAGAACGAGTTCCTCTCTCTGACAGAAACCTTCCGAGAATCCATTCACGCATCCAAGCTCTCATTTCCTTTTAGCTTTCCATCCAGACACAGGTAAAGCTTTTGATACCAAGTTGTCAATCCATGAATTGTCATTTTTAATTGTCATTTAAATTGTCATTTCTGAATTGTCGTTTCAAACTGTCAAGTTTAAAATCGTTAGTAATAAATTCTTAACTTTTAAACTCCGCCTCATCTCTGAAATGAAACACAGACTGGTGTGTATTTCTGGTTATTGAAAAAGCAAAGATTCATAACTTCTGGTTCAAAAAAATAAACTTTTGCTATTAAATTTAATTATCTTAAATTAAACATTAATCTTTGGATTAAATATAGACCAAGCAGGTTGGTGTATGAACTTCTATCGATTATATAAGTATCCTGGATGTTTATACATGATATCAGCTTCATATGCTAATTTGCTTGATCATTCTCAGGATCTAACAACTGATAGCAAACAGTGTTGATTCTAGTATGTAGTAATACGCTACATAATTGGCTTAGCCAGCCCATTCTTTTTCAGATCAAAACACGCTACTTCTGTGTTTTATTTTCAATATTTTACTAAAAACGGGATTTGTGTCACCTTCATTTTCTTCCTCCGGAAACATCCGGGAGCGAAGCTTTTTACGGGGTTAAGACTCGCACTTTGGAGACCATTATTTTACTCCACAGAGGTCACCATTGCTGTTGTCAGACAAAAATCTGCTTCATCACTAGAATGACATGACATTAAGAAGCTCTTTTTGATTTTTAATCTGTGAAAGTTGCTGAATCATGCTGGTGTAATTGGGTTCAGAAACAAGGTCACTTCAAGGACGTTACGTGCTAGTTGACATGCCACTTCTCATCTGAGGAGGATTTTAAACTCAGTTGGACAAATGTGGAGTGAAAACACGTTTGACCTGTAACGGGAGCTTCGCCGATGAAAGGTTGTTTGCTATAAGGCTCCAGATCCTGAGGGATGTCAGGGTCCACATGTCTTAATCACTTTGCTGAAGGTGTGGATTGCTGTGAGGCTGTCTGGGGATCAAATTCACTGACTGTTTTTGTTTTATTCTGTCTTTTCTCTCTTTCTTTGATCTTCTCTCCATCTCAGATCAGTGGCGTGTCCAGATCTTTTAAAATGGGGTGGCCCAGGTGAGGTACAACTTTGTGCATGGGTGGCACCAATGGTTATACTTTTTTTGTTTTACGCCCAAGCCTTTTGTGGACAATGAAAAGCCTATTTAAAGGTAAATTAGTGTGGTGGCACCTGGGGTGGCCAATCAGATTCCAAGGGTGGCATGTGCTACCCCAGGCCACTCCCTGGACACGCCCCTGTCTCAGATTTGTCTAATTCTGTCCTTAACCCTCTCAGGCTCAAAATAAGTTTTGATAAAAGGGCGAAAAACTAAGTCCTTCAGGGGTACTTCTGAGTTAAAATACTGCTCATGAAATACGTATGTGGAGTAACCAGGTAGGTAGGTTTTAACTGTTGCACATCTGCAACGCCTGCCTCCAGAGGGTTAACATGCAACCAGTGCAGGGGTATTCAATTCCAGGCCTGGAAGGTTCAGGGTTCCCACGCGTCCTGGAAAACCTGGAAAATGAAAGACCAATTTTCCAGTCATGGAAAACACATGGAAAATGGGGGGAATTGCAAAATGTCCTGGAAATTTTTGAGTTGTCCTGGAAAATAATTTTCCCTCCTTGTGGATAAACAAAAGGATTATTGGGCAATATTGGGCTGCAGCGCTTCTCCTTTCATTTCTGCATCTAGCTGGCACAGTGCCCCACATGATGCTTCCAACCAATCAGATTGCATATTCCCCTTCAGTTCCAGTTCCACTTCTGTTTTTCCATCTGTCCTTTTTGCTAGATTTACAGATCCCCCCCCCCCCCCCCCCAAGATTTATTTCTCCAAAGAAGGGCAAAAAGTAGCGGCTCGGTTCACGAGTATTGCGCTCGCAGTTTATAGAGTGAGAGGTTTGTCTCCTTCTCTCTGAGTGACAAAGGAGCAGCGGACAGCTTTGGTTTTTTCACAGAGCTTTGGGATAGCGACGGATAACAGGTAGTCTACCGGACCTGCGCTCCACTCAGTAATTCATACTAGTTCTATCGTCCGACAGCAGAAGCAAAAATATGTGAATGAGAAAAATGTCATGAATTCGGTTCTATCAAAATACTAAGTATGTGTTGAGAGGACAGAGCCTCAGCTGTTCATACCGTTTTTAGCTAGCTACACAGACCGCAGCCAGGGGGCAGTGAGAACTGAAGACTGGCATGGTCATTTGAACAAAGTTGTTAACGTAATTAAATTGAATTCAGCACAGCTAAATTAATAACTAGAATGATTTTAAGTGGTAACTATATATTTATCATGGTGCTACGTACAGTCCAGACTAAAAAGGTAGCGAACAACTACAAGTACTTATCTCTGAGGTAGAAAAAAAATATTTTTCAGGTTCAATATGTCTGTGGTGTTAGCGGGAGATATTAGCCTAATCATCTACCCTGAATCTTGTTTCTGGATGACTGGTCTAACCTAAAATGACCAATACTGGAACAACAAAATGCAGTTTAACATCCAACTATGTGAAATAAGCAATAAAGTGTAACGTGGTGTGTACAGTAAGTATAGTACACAGAATATGAAAGATGTAAAAGAGCTAAGGTTTGAAAAGTAGGCCTAATTTATTGAATAAACAGTCAATATAAACAGTAATAATCTTTCAAAATATGTGTTTGTATCCTTTGTTGGCAGGAGTGAGTGATGTCAGGAAGACGGTGCAAATTCAAAACTGAGTGGAAAGAAAAACCCCAGTTCAGGGACTGGCTAGGAGAAGTATCTGGAGATGTGCATAGGGCGTATTGCAAGCTGTGTAGAAAGTCTTTTGATATCAGTAACATGGGCATCTCAGCGCTCAGGAGTCATGCACGGGGACAAGGCCATGTCAAAATTTAAGGACAGTTAAGCAGTGAGAGAAGAATGACAGATTTCATGAGGAAAACTTCAACAGATGCAGGAGAGGGAAGTAGCTGTCCAACAAACAGAGAGCTACCGGCAGCCAGTGTACATGATGAACGTGCCAGTAATGAAAGTACACCATTACCAGTGCCTAGTACAAGTGGAGAGAGAAATGGCTCAGAAACACAGGTCATCTCAGCATGTTTTTCAAGCCAAGCTGTGTTTGAAGCAGAGATCCGCTGGGTAATTAAGATGGTGATGTCACACTACTCATTCAACTCCAGCTCTGATGTCTCAGCCATTTTTGGTCAGATGTTCCCAGACAGTGAGATTGCCAAAAAGTTTTCATGTGGTGCAACAAAAGCAGCTTACCTTATATGTTTTGGCTTAGGTCCTTATTTCAAAGAGCAACGGGTCAATGATATAAGAAAAGCACCGTGCTATGTAGTTTCTTTTGATGAATGTCTGAATAAAGTGACACAGACAGAACAGTTGGATATTGTAGTGAGACACTGGAGCGAACACAAAGGGAAGGTTGTGGTGCATTATTTTGATTCAGAGTTTATGGGACACACGCAAGCAGAGAAGCTTCTGGAAAGGATCAAGATAGCCCTGTCACCACTAAATCCGAATAAGCCGTTGCAGATTTCAATGGATGGTCCTGCTGTCAACTGGAAGCTCCTGAGGATATTCCAAGAGGACAAAAGCCAAGAGGACCCAGATGCACCAAAGATGATAAATTTGGGAAGCTGTGGTTTGCATGTTCTTCATGGAAGTTTTCAAGATGGAGAAAGAGAAACCGGTTGGAAGGTGGGACATGTGCTTAGAGCACTTTGGCAGATGTTCCATGACTCACCAGCAAGACGTGCTGACTTCATTGAGGTGACCAAAACAACAACATTTCCTCTGAAGTTGTGTGCCCATCGATGGGTTGAAGACTTGGCAGTTGCAGAGCGGGCAATGGAAGTGTGGCCAGCTGTGCAACAGTACATCAGCAGCCACCAGAAACTCCCAAAAAGCAAAGTACCATCATCTGCTTCCTACTGTACAGTAAAAGGGGCCACAGCTGATCCTCTCTTTCAGGCTAAGCTCCAGTTTTTTGCATTTGTTGCTAGACAGCTGAAGCCTTTTTTGGAGAAATTCCAGACAGATGCACCAATGGTGCCTTTCCTTGCAAAAGAGCTTGAGTCTATCCTGAGATGCTTGCTGTCATGCTTTATTAAAAGAGAAGAATTGGAGAAGATGAAAACACCTGTCCAGCTGCTGAAACTTGATGTGCAAAACAAATCAATCCATGTGCCACTCAAACAACTGGACACTGGATTTGCCACAAAACAAGCTTTACAGAAAGCATCTGAAAAGCTCGAGGAAAATCCAGTGAACATACAGGTGTTCATGAACGAATGTGTCACTTTCCTTGCTGTGACCTGCAAAAAGATTATGGAGAGAAGTCCACTTGCATACCCAGCAGTGCGGCACATGAGCTCCCTCGACCCTGTGATCATGGTAACAGAAACTGAGCATGCAATAGCAACGTTTGAGAAACTCCTACAGGTTCTCCTCAATGCAGGATGGTGCACTGCCTCAGAGTGCGACAAAATCCTTGCTCAGTATAAAACTTTCTCAGTGCATGCAAGTGTAAACCTCAAGGCAGAATTCCAAGATTTTTCATACAGATGCAGGCTTGAGGAATTTTTTGGGAGATTTATCAGTGGTAGAGCAGAGTATGCAGCACTGTGGGACATGATGAAATGTCTCCTAACGCTGTCTCATGGACAAGCAGCAGTGGAGCGAGGATACTCCGTGAACAAGGACATGTTAGTGGAAAACTTGAAAGAGAGGAGTCTGATAGCATTGCGGCTGGTCCAGGATGCAATGGCTGAGCGTGCAGTTAATGAAGCCCTGCCGAAAGAACTAATCCAACACTGTAAAGGAGCCAGAATGAGGTATATGCAATACCTCGAGGATGAAAAAAAGAATAAAGAACAAACTGCAAATGAGAGGAAAAGAAAGGAGCCCCACCAAGACAAAGAAAATGTCAAAGCAAAACAGAGAAGAATAATGAAAAGCAGTGAGTTGATGCAGAAAGAGGCAGACGAAATGGCAATGAAAGCAGAAAAAAAACAGGACTTCACATTACTGTCCAAATCCAATGCTTATCGCAAACGTGTGGCTGAGAAAAAGGAAGAGCTACAAGCCCTAGCTAAAACACTGGAAGACCTGCAGGAGAGCGCCAAGAAGCTACAATAACTGAGATTTATTTTAGAAGAACATTTTTATTGAAATGACATTGCTTTGTTTTATATTGACTTTTTTGCACTGCAGGATAGGGTTTGAGTTTGAAATTTATATCTTTGATTTACTTTTGCAGTGATTTTCATTTTTACTTCTAGAATGCAGGTGTCAGACTAAGTCAGCTGTAAGTAAACAGTAAAAAGGTAACCTGAAGGAGTTTGTTTTGGTGATTTATTGAACATAATATACTTTTTGAAGAAAGTACAAGAAAGTAAGAGGGGGATAAATAAACATTTGAGCATTACTGTCAAATACAAGATATAAGGTACCGTACAATTGCAGAAAATAACACTTCTCCAAAGCTTGGGATACACGATATATACTGAAATTTAATTTCTACTTTATCATAATATTTTACTTCATATTATCCAGGAGGCTAAATGGATTTTACATTTAAACACATTTAGCTTTACAAAATGTAAATCAATTTCATCAATATGACAAAAAAATTACAAAGATTTGGTAAATCAAAAATAATGTAGAGTCAAAAAGACACAACTCATCAATTTATGCCATTATGTATACCGGATGCGTAATTTGCCTTGGTGTGAGCAGATGCAATTAATTTAAAAGTTTGATAATTGTTCATATTTTCCAACGTTAGTAACGGATTGCGAATACAGTTTGGACCTTTAAAGTGATTTCTGCTCGTAAAATAGCTGTGTGGACCAGAGGAGTTACATTGTGTCAAGTCCTCTTTTTCATTTTTTGTTTTCGCAAACCTGTTTTGTGTTTTATTTATAATTGTGAATAAATGAAAATAAACTTTAAAAAAATCTTTGTCATGTTTTTGTTCTGCTCAGCAATTAAATCAGGTGATTTCAAACATCACAGTGAATTAACCTGGTTCAGTTGCTGAGCAGAACAAAAACATGACATGGAGATGACTTGATGATGTCACAATATCGCACCTCTGGTATGAACTAAAGTAGAGAATAACTTCTGTTTTAGTTGTGTTGCATTGTAAGTAGAGGAAAGCAGGTGGGATTGTGAAAGACAAAAATCTTTCCACAACTATATTGCCAATATAACGGCATAGGTAGGTACAATATCATATCTGTTTCTAAATATGTCCTGATATGATCATTATATATATATATATATATATATATATATATATATATATATATATACATATATATATATATATATATATATATATATATATATATATATATATATATATATATATATATATATATATATATAATGATCATATCGAGATATCGGCAAACTGTAGTTATGATAACTTGACTTGTACACTGAAAAAGTCTTGAAAATAATTTCAAGAAAAGAGTGGGAACCCTGAAGGTTGCTTTTCAGCATGTTTTAGTTTTAACCCTGCTTCAACACACCTGATTTCCACCAGCAGGTGATCAGCAGGCTTCTGCAGAGCCTGACGATGCTGCACATGTGATTCAACCACTGAATCAAGTGTGTTGGAACAGAGAAACCACTAAAACGTGCTGGACACTGGCCCTGCAGGCCCAGAATTGAATACCCCTGGGAGATGTTATTAGGTTACCTCTACATATAAAGATCAGACCCTTGTGGAGGTTTCATTTGCAAACTAGCTGCATTTTTTCAGTTTGAATTGACAAAGCTCCACAAAAGAAAAGCTGAATAACTTCTAGTTGGCCTTTTTTTTTTTTTACTTACCCAGTGTTTCAACAGTTTTCTCATTATTTTAATTGTTTGACATTTAATATTAACAAGAATTACAAAGTGGTAAATGCATTAGAACAAAAAGATTCAGTTTCAGGTAAACATCTTTTGATAATCTGCCTCAATAGATGAGAAGATGGGACCAGATGCTTCAGCTGATGAATGCAGGTATAAAAACAGGGACTTTGGTGAAAAATTCTTGCTTTTTAGCTTTAATTATTATTTGATCCTCATGCAGTTCAGCCAAGCTTGACTTGATAAACTAAAACATCTTGACATTTTAGTTTGGATAAATTAACTAAGAACAAAATGAAAGACATAAAAGCACACTAGAAAAAATCAATTTAAAAATCTCAACTACCTAAAAAAAATAAAGAATCTAATTAACAATAGGGGAGATGATTTGAAGGGTTTGTGTGGTTTTGAGCCCAGACCTGGAAGGAGTTGAACAGGAGGTCACAGAAGAGGCGAATGAGACGTAGCATGGAGCCTTTAGGGACCGACTCGTCGATGACGAAGGTGAAGAGGATGGCGTGAATGCCAAGCAGTGGGATGAGAGTCAGAGTGGACTTGGCCAGTCTGGACCAGAGATGGAGGAAAAAAAGAGAGTTTTTTTTTTAAGAAAAAAAAAAGTTAAAGTTTGAGCTGTTAGATGCATAAATCCTTTCAACGACGGGACAGAAGATAAGCTGGATGAAAATATAGCATATATAAGTATATATACAATACAACATATATGTATTACAAAGTGGTTAAAGTTAATGTACAAGGTTGTCTATAGAAAATAGCTTATTATAGTCCAGTTCCTTTTCTGTTCTCAGCATCGCCCCAGAACCAGTAAACAGGCCCAGAAAATTCTCTGTTATCCATCCATTTTCTGAACCCGCTTTGTCCACGCAGGGTCGCGCGGGGGGGGGGGGGGGGGGGGGGGGGGGGGGGGGGGCTGGTGCCTATCTCCAGCGGTCAACGGGCAATCAGGTGGGGTACACCCTGGACAGAGAGCCAGTCCATCGCAGGGCAACACAGAGTCACACAGGACAAACAGTCATGCACACACACACACACACACACACACACACACACACACACACACACACACACACACACACACACACACCTAAGGACAATTTAGACAGACCAATTAACCTAACAGTCATGTTTTTGGACTGTGGGAGGAAGCCGGAGTACCCGGAGAGAACACAGGGAGAACATGCTAACTCCATGCAGAAAGATCCCAGGCCGGGAAGCGAACCCAGGACCTTCTTGCTACAAGGAAACAGCTCTAACCACTGCGCCACTGCGCAGCCCAAATCTCTGTTATGCTTTTATTTTCTAAAAATTAAAAGTAAAAAGTACTTTTCTCACCTGAACTTATAGTCTGTGTATCTCATCTGGTGAGCTCTTAGTTTAGACATCAGGATTTTAATTATCCTGATGAAAATGCAGAAGTTGATCTGGAAAACGAAGAGAGAAATTTACACTCAGCAAAATGAAGGCAAAACACTGCGAGACAGAAAAGAAAACGTAGGATTTATTTTGGCGCATTTGTTTAAAATCCATCAGATGCTTCTTAGCACCATGTGTCTGTTTATTTAGTTTTTAGTCTTTTCAGGTAGAAAGTCTTCTGGTGTCTAAGCTTCAATGCTTTGTCTGAATTTTACAATTTTTTTATTTGACTCTTATTCTAAATATTCCCGACTTCCTTCCTGAGAAGGTGGGAATGTCCATAACTTTCACTAAAAATTGTCAAAACCACAGAGCAGATAGATAAACCACTGGAAACAAAGCACGGCAGAAGATCCAGCGTTATTGTCCATGAAGCCTGGATTTCAGAAGGCAGAAGAATAGGTGATATCAGAGCTCTGTAAGGGAGGAAGCTGATGAAAAACATGACATGAGCAGGGGTGACAGTAAAAACCCTTAAAGTGACAGTGTGTATTTTTCCTGGTGATAGAGGACAGTAGAAACCTAAATTGCGGCAAGCAAGCTGTATTTTTGTGTTGGAGTAAGACCTAACCAACGGATCCCCATTAGGGTCAAAACGCTCTAGGGAGTGCAAACTTCAACAAAATGACAAGCACATCAGACCCCCTTTCATCAATGGCAAAGAGTAAAGAGGTAAATGTGTAAAGCCGGGCGGACACTGTGCGACTTTTTCACTCGCAGCACTCAGCTTCAGCTCAAACTGTACGACTTCCTCGCAGGGCAGATCTCACGAGTCATGTGCTCACACTGCACGACCCAGTTCTCGGACGCGACCTGACTGCTCACACTGTACGTCTGGTAGCAACACGTCGGACATAAAAATATGCTAAAAATAGCAGTTTTTACACAACACGTCAGACTTTTTTGTCTTGCCTGTTGTCCTTCGGGAGTGCTGCAGGAGGACACACAGGGATTTATGGGGGTTGGATGAGGAAAACGAAATAAAGAAAGTAAATCTGTGTTTTGTGATCAGTTTAAGTTGACATGAACACGACAAACACGCTTTCTTGACAATCTTTGTGAGTAAAAAAACGTGTAGAAATAAAAACGAACAACGTGTGTTATTAGGGAAGTCGCGGGTGAGCGGTGTTGATGCAGGATTGCGCATGCGTCGTGAGCGGTTCTGATACTTTTTGGGTCGCAGCTGCTCGCAGCGCCGCCTCAACAGTGCGATACCCTCACGAGGGACGAGCAAAATATCAAACAAGCCAGAAGTTTGTGCGAGCTCACGATTGCTGATCGGTAGCTGGTCACGTGGTGTTAATCGCCTCTCGTCACCCCCTGTACACTACACGACGCTCAGCGCAAAACTCGCCCCGATCTTGTGGATTCTCGCAAGAGTGGAAAATCGGCTCAAAAAAGTGAAAAAGTCGCACAGTGTACGCCCGGCTTAAAACAACAAGGAATTACGTTTAAATTGTCGTTTGATGTCATATATGATGTTCCTCTCCACTGCAAGGAATAAAGCCATGAAAAACACACCGCTGCACTTCTGGAGCAATGCTGTGAGTAAATAAGCCATTAGGTCAAACGTAAGCTTCATATATATGCTACTGCTTCGTTGCAGTACTTTTATTTTGAAATTGACTGGGGATTTTACACTGAAATCGTGTGTGATTTCCTGTCTCTGTCTATGCCCATGTTAACTGCGGAAATTGACGTATCCCAGAAAAGGCTCGTGGAAAAAATAGAACCCGATCCCAGAGGTGTGACTAAGTCACAAGTAAGTCACAAGTCTTTCCAGTCAAGTCTCGAGTCAAGTCCAAGTCAAAGACAACCAAGTCCAAGTCAAGTCTAAAGCCAATGATGTGGAAGTTCAAGTCAAGTCCAAGTCCTTAACTTTGAATTTTCAAGTCATAATCAAGTCATCTGTCCAACTTCAATTTACATTTTATTTTGACAATGATAGTAAATACATTCCAGAAATAAAGCTTCTTAAAGCTAAATTTATTTGCTCAAACAAACAGAAAGTGCAACTGAAAATGATTATAAACAAAGCGCTGCTGCATTTAGCAGTAAATCAAACTCAGAACGAAGAATGATTTATGATTTTTGTCCTTGTCTTGCCACTTTTGTGCTAAAATATCAAATATGCTCAAGTCATCATCAAGTCAACAGATGCAAGTCGATTCATGTCGCAAGTCGATTCAAGTTGTAAGTAATTATAGATTTTATCAAGTCAAGTCAGAAGTCATTAAAATTATGACTCGAGTCTGACTCAAGTCCAAGTCATGTGACTCGAGTCCACACCTCTGCCCGATCCTATCTTTAGTGGCGCAGTGTAGCGTGCCGCTTCTGGGATGTGCCTGGAAATTGTCGCATCGCTGCTGGTTTGAAACAGTCCATGGACAATAATGAATCCTGTATAAAAGCAGTGTCATCCCGCACCGCTGATGCTTTCAGTGTGAAACCGGGGTTAGAGCCACTCCCATGCATTTTACATCTGATTTTTATTGTTATATATTAAGAATATTATAATATTTTCCAACAACTGGGCATCATTTAACTCATTTTCAACTACATTTTGATCGATTTTTCCAGAGATTAACGATAAAAACTACATATTGTCCCTTTAAGGGTCTAACTGATATTAAAACAGGGGGCTGCACTCTTCTTAAAATGAGAACTCAAGTCAGGATAATGTTTTTTGGTGATTAAATCGATGTTTCCCAAATTATTTATTCAAAGTTTACAACTTTAGCTTATAAGAATGAAAAATGCTGGTGAAGTTATAATAAAAGCTATAGTGCACCCTGAAAAAGATGCCTTCTGTCTGTTATAAGAATGTCACATCATGCTTTATCACGATAGACATAAACGGGACTGTACCAGTGGGTTCTTCGCAGAAATCCAGAAGTAAATGCAATGTGTTTCCCATCTATGGTGTTCAGTTATCATGATTTTAATTCAAATTCAAAAATAATTTAATAATCCCAGAGGGAAATTAAGTTATTTTAGAAGTGATCAAAAGATTTCCCCATAATCAATAAGCTCCATGTGGTACCTTAACAATGTGATCGTGCATGACTCTCCATCTTCAGAACACACACACACACACACACACACACACACACACACACACACACACACACACACACACACACACACACACACACACACACACACACACACACACAGGGTGATCTAGTACAGGACCCTCTGTAATGACAGAGCATATAATTCATTACAGCGCTCCCGTCATCAAGACTCCATGTTTGGTAAAGCCTGAACACTTTCATCACAGATGTGTTTGCATGAATGGGACTGTTTGAGCTCGCTCAAACACACTTTCCTCAGGTCCGAATGTGTGTGAGATTCCTATTTGTGTTGACTATGTTGTCACAGGACCTCACGTCTGCAATGCCGGATGGCAACATTTCTGTGATTATCGTGGTGTGGAACACTGCATGAGTCACACAAGGTGTGTGTGTGTGTGTGTGTGTGTGTGTGTGTGTGTGTGTGTGTGTGTGTGTGTGTGTGTGTGTGAGTAACAAAACCAAAAGCACTTCATAAATAATCCAAAAATGAATACTTTAAGGTTAGCTGTATGTTTGTGAGGTACAGGTTTACACCTGTTTATAGCCTGACTCGAGTCTCTAAGCTGATTCATTAGGCAGTTGAAACCACAAAGTGTTGTGTTTTTGTGTATAACAGTTAATAATGCAAGTAGAAGGCCCTCCAGCATCATAACCCTGGCTCAGAAAACCAATCCTGTCCTCAAAAAGCAGTTTAATAAACGTTTCATTTGATGTTAGGCAAATTTTATCTAAATACCCTCACACATGGTACTGACTGACCACTAATATAGAATAGAATAGAATTCAACTTTATTGTCATTGCACATGTACAGTACACACGGCAACGAAATGCAGTTTGCATCCATCCAGAAGTGCTTTAGCCGTGAAATAGATGTATTACAATATATATTAGTAATAATATAGATGTGTAAGTATATTACAGAAATGGATCTATTACGTATGTTATAATGTACACGGTATGAATTATTTTATGAGTATTCTATGACTATAAGTATGTACAGGCTGGAGTTAATACAAGCAGTCCATGAGTTTAACGTGGGTCATATGTCAGGAGGCAGAGTTCAGGAGTCTGACAGCTGTTGGGAAGAAACTGTTCCGGTACCTGGTGGTCTTAGTGGTGGTGGTAGTAGTGGTGGTCTTAATATAGAAGGTGCATTCTCTATTACATCATGAGCAAAACAAACGTTGTTGTTTTTCATACATAAATTAAATTAGGAACATTATAATTATCCAAAAGTAGATGTTTTTTAGTGAATTGTTAGTATTTTAGCTGGCAAGGTCCGAAATATTAAAAATCCTTGATGGATTTTCCAGTTTTTAATTTGTTTTTGTGGACACAGTTTATTATTCAAACATCACAACGGTCAACAAAGAAGAACACAGTTCCTAATAATCTAAATAAGCCAAAAAAGCCAGTGTTGCCATCTTGTTTATCACAAAAATGTTAGTTAGCAGTAAAATCATCATCGTCATGAAAGAGACATTAAAATAAACACAAGATAAATAAATAAGACAACAGAATAAAACAAGAATAAAGCTGAATTATGTAAAAATAAAAAGCGTGCTGAGGGAATGCCGTACTACCCACTGCTGGTCTTTAAAAGGGTTAGGATTAGTTTGCTTCTGTGCTTCCTATTCAACTGGAGTTCTTTGGAAAATAGGTTCAACTTCCTGAAATTATATCTGGAAACGTCCACATGTGAACTGGCACATGACACGTCGGCTAAAAAGGAACAGCAGACACACACACTCTTACCAGATAAGCAAACAGTATAGGGGAGCGGATAATCCACCAATATCCCATGTTCATATTCCTCTCCCAGCACCTACACACACACACACACACACACACACACACACACACACACACACGAATAAATTACAAATGTTGGAATTTGAAGAGCGTAAACATGTTCGTCCTCGACAGCATGAATAACCATCTGGGACTAAAAGCTGCAACACGTGAACACTTACTCTTCGTTCTCGTACAGATATTTGACTGTGATCCATGGCAACACGAATATGAGAGGCGCACCTGGAAATTACAGGAAACAAAGATTATTGAACAGCTCCTAATGGATCAGTGATTCCTTTTTGGTACACACGTCCAACATTTAGTCCTGAACTAGTTGGACTAAACAGATTTAGTCAACAGCATCAAACCACCTTTAATTTAATAAATAAAATTAATTCAGCACTTTTGCTAGCGTCCTTTTCGTTGATCATATATAAGACTCTCTAAAATTGTGCGAATGTGCTTTTTGGAGTTTTACTGAAGATGAACCTCGTCTCCTTTTTGAATACTATTGGTTTCATGGCCAGACATGGCACAGCGACTCATTAGCATCAACTTGATAGTACCGTATTTTCCTGACTATAAGCCGCTACTTTTTTCCCACGCTTTGAACCATGCGGCTGTCACGAACTCCTCCTCCTGACCACCCCCTACGGACCCAACTGGTGGACTACTACACTTCCCAGCATTCCCATCACCAGCGTGGCTCGTCGACGTCATCACGCCGACTCTATTTACGGAAGTGCCGCCGCTCATTCATCACTCAGTCATCGTCCATGCCAGACATTGACCCGAGTTCTCAAGCTCACCAGCCCTCAAACCAAGAAAGAGACATTTCCTCGCTGCCTGCTACCAGTAAGTCAGCTTCCTTGTTCAGTCGGAACCGCCGCTTAGTCTCAGCTCCTGCCGAGCGCTGCGCCGCCGTTCCCAGATTAAAGCCGCGTGTTCTGTTCAACCCACCGCCAGCCACTCAGCGTCTAGGTCACACAGTCACGCTACATTTAACCTCCGTCAAACATCAGCTCAGCCAATTAGACCTGACAGGGGCTTATAATGAGGTGCGGCTTTATTGAAGATTTTCCTTCACCTGCAGGGGGCGCTTTAGCAGAAAGTGAAACAGGTGGAAGTCAAAAGTGGAAATCGAAGAAAGTGCCCATTTTAATTTAGCACATGCAAGCAGCCGGCACGACGAAGAATCTTTTTCAGATCCATACCCCCTCATCATGGTAACTACACGAGTTCATATGTTGCCGCATTTAAGTTGAAGACCATCGATCTGGCAGTAAAGGAGGGAAACAGTGCTGCTGCACGTAAGCTTGGCATGAATGAATGAATCCATGGTTCGGCGCTGGAGACGGCAGCAGGTAGAACTCATTCAAGCCAGCTTCACCCGGGGATGATGAAAGCAACACGGACAGCGACGCTGACATCGCCACAGAAAAGGTATGTGACGAAGCTCTTCTGAGGCTGTTCAACTCCGACACTGAAGAAGAGGACTTTAATGGCTTTAGTGCGCAAGAGAAAGATGAGAGCGATTGACTTCTTTTGGTAGGCAAGTGTGTTTTATTTACTAACCAGGCATGTTTTGTGTGCATTTTTTATTTTCTAATCATCCAGGCCTTATTAATGCTGTGTCAGCACTGTTCTTTTCTTCTAAACATGCAAATTAGCGGTAATAACGTGTCAGTGCTGTTTTTATTTTATAACCATCCAGAAATATGAATGCTATCAGTGCTGTTTTCTTTTCTAAACTTGCAGGCACGTTCACCCGTGTTTAAAATTCGTTTTGTTGAATTAAAACAACAACGAAAAACCTCCGTATGGCGTCTTTCTGTCTAATTATGTTATGGCCATTCATGCGCTGTGCGCCGGAGACCTGCATGTGGCTGCTGCGCCGCGGCTTGTATTTGAGTGCGGCGTGTGTGTGTAGAAAACCTTTTTCTGTTGGTGCGGCTTATATTGAGGTGCGCTCTATAGTCCGGAAGTTATGGTAATTCAGAGAGACCATGAGCTTTTTTCACTCAATATCAGGATTTGTTTGGAATCAGACCACTACCTTCAAACTGTTGCATTAAAGCCTGAAGTTACAGCCTTGAATTAAAACAAAACAATAAGCCTACTGGCATGCTACAGAAACACGTATTATAATTATAATTTTGACCTCAACTGATATAATTAGCAATACAATGAACTGAGTGGCACCAAAATTGTATTAAAAACACAGAATCTTGTTTTGTCCACATGGGATGATGGAGTTGTCCCATGTGCTCACGCTACTCCCACGTCCGTCAACCCAGGGACACCACCCACCACGGAGCTGGGATTGATGAATTCAGACACTCCTCTCATCTTCCACTGGGACTTGAAGGTTTTATGCTTTACTTATTTTGAGTAATTTTGCCAATCACTAAACCTTTGTGCTAATATGAGTGAATTTATTTCATCCCTTGACAGCTCCAAGGTTCTGCCTGAGATCTGGCCTCAAGCTAACTCCAGCGGTGAACCCTTTGCTCTAGGAAAAGCTGAAATATTCAGCATCTCTGGTTGGCTGAGCTCAGAGCTCATCACCGTGACACAGATCAGAGGCGAGTCTTGGCTTTTGTTTCACCGCTGGAAAACTACATGGATGTTTGATCTCAGAGACATTCTGAAAAGACTTAAAATTCAGCCAGTGTCTCTTTGCATTCATTTTAATTGCTTTCATTGAAAGTCGAGTGTTTAATCTTGTTCAGCCGTTGTTTTAGTCTAATAGAGGAGATCTGAGCCAGTGGAAGTCAATGACACAAGCCTTTCCATCATTAAACTAATACTGAAAC
Organism: Nothobranchius furzeri; assembly: GCF_043380555.1. Lineage (NCBI taxonomy): Eukaryota > Metazoa > Chordata > Actinopteri > Cyprinodontiformes > Nothobranchiidae > Nothobranchius > Nothobranchius furzeri. The sequence continues at coordinate 21,999,652 of NC_091746.1, forward strand.
AAACCAGGTAGTATTAGATGGATAGGTGGTTAGAAACAAGTCCTATCAATCCTTGTAAGTTCAGAGGAAAGACGACTGGGCTCCTTGATTGCCTTGAAGATGTTTTGCTTCTTACGTGAGGAGCTTTCAAGTACAAAGTAAGAAGCTCTTAAACTGTAGTGAGATCAGTCCCTCCAATCCTCTCTTCTGAGGGTTGTTTGGGCTTTTGATATCCTGGTTTTCCTGCAAGATGTTTTGATCACAGTCCTAGAGGTTTAATATCTGTGAAGCTGTCTGGCCCAACAGGGAGAGTCTGAAACAAAAAGGTCTTCTCCAAACCTAATCACACCCTCAGACAAAAACACACACACACACACAAGTTGGGGTATGGTCTGGAGGCCCTGGCCCATGCTACGGCATGGCGGGTGGCTGTTGACTTGGGATCTCGGGCATCTTGGGCTGCCTGCTGCCTCAGGGGCTGTTCCCGAAATGGGAAGGGCCCTTCGCTGCTTGGTCCACTTTATTTTATGACCAAGGGTGTTCTCTCCATCCACCATCCTCACTATGGGTTGCAGGTACAGTTGGGGGGCTGGTGCTTGCTCTGCTGGGGGGCAGGGCCAGGGTGGCTTGGTTGCCCCATGCTTGGCTGTCCCTCGCAAGGTGTTGGGGTGAGCCATTGGGGTCTGGGCTTGTCTCACTCTGGGCTGGCCTGTATCGGTTGGGGCGACATTCTGCTGAGATGGGGGAGGCTTTGTGGCCCCAAATGAGTTCCCCTTGACTGGCGGCTGGTGCCCTGACGTTCTCTGGCTGGCTCCCTTCCCCCATGAGCTTGGGTCTGTCCTCTGGGCTGTCCAATTGGTGTCCCCTTTAGTGGCTACCGGCTGCTGGGGCATGCATGCCTCAGACTTTGGCACTGGTGGGTCTGTTGTCTATTTGTTGTGTACTGTTGTTACTCCATTCCCCAAACATAACAGTCTACTGCGCAACAGGAGGATTTTCCCACATCCCTCTTGCTGTGGAGTAAAAAAAATGATATGGCACCCAGATCAAGCAATCCGTCTGCTTCTACTGCCAGGACAGGTTAAAAAAGCTGAGTGGTGTGGGATTTGAGTTCAGACCTTTATGTGAGATAACCAAACCAAAAATACATAAACACATAGCACCAGAGGCAAAGACTCCCATTTTCTTATGTTGGACAGAGAATATCAACAGTTTGAGAGAAGAGTAAAACAAGCAGTCTTTGTTTAGAGAAAAACAACAATAAATAAACGCAGCCTGGAATCTGATCCCCAGTTTCACGGCTATTTACTCCTTCAGGAACATGAACCAAGATAAGAAAAGACTCCATGACCCATCAGAAGAGGTCTAACTAAACATTATCATTGCTATATTAGTGGTTTGGTGTTGTACACATGTTTATGTATTTAGCAGACGCTTTTGTCCAAAGCGACTTACAAGTGATAATCTGCATGTTGCTCTTGAGGCTAACAACAACAACAATAACAACAACAACAACTTGACATCAATCATGGAGAGGAGGGAATAAGGAGTGGACAGTAGAGAGGGGGGACGGGTGCAGGGAGGGTGCTAGTTTAGAAGATGCTCTCTGAAGAGCAGGGTCTTCAGGAGTTTCTTGAAAATTGAAAAGGAAGCCGCAGTTCTGGTAGTGCTTGGTAGGTTATTCCACATTTGTGGAACGATGCATGAGAAGAGTCTGGATTGTCCTGAGCGTGGTGTAGGCACTGCTAGCCGACGATCCTGTGATGACCGGAGCGGTCGGACCGAGACGTAAGCCTTTGCAAGAGGATTCAGGTAGATGGGAGCCGTACCATCTCTGACTTTGTATGCTAGTGTTAGCAATTTGAATTTGATGCGGGCTGCTAGCGGTAGCCAGTGGAGCTCAATGAACAGAGGGGTGACGTGTGCTCTTTTTGGCTGATTGAAGACCAGACGCACCGCTGCGTTCTGAACTATTTGAAGAGATCTCACCGTACAGCCTTGAAGACCAGTTAGAAGGGCATTGCAGTAATCGAGGCGGGAGATGACAGTAGATTGCACCAGGAGCTGGGTGGCATGTTGTGCTAGGTAAGGTCTGATCTTTCATATGTTATACAGCGCAAAGCAGCATGAACGAGCAACAGAGGCAACATGATCTTTAAAGGTCAGGTGTTCATCAATCACAACACCCAGATTTTCGAACTGCCTTTGTAAAAACCTGAGAAGTATATGAAGTCAGAAACACATCACCGTGGTGATTTAGAGCTTCCTGCAATCTGCTTTGAGAAACATCATGGGACTGAATACCTTACCAAAGGGCATTTCGGTGAGCGAAATAGAAAGATGACAACCGAGCTAGTTCTGCAGCGCTAGGAGAGGGTCGAGTTTTAGCCAAAAGCCATTTTGTGTTTTAATGCTAAATATACGTTTTAGTCAGTTTTCGCGGATAGATTGCGCTTTGTCTCTAAAGGTTCATCTCCAAGTAAAGATTACTGTGTTCTTTTGTTGAGTTGTCATTTCAGGTGCAATCCCACACCTGTCCACTAAAGGTCTTCAAAAACTATACATCTGTTGTCTACGCTCATCTGTATACTCACTGGGTTTGAATTTGTTAAAGTATGATGATCTGATATAATCACAACATGGTCGTTATATAAAACTGTTGCATGGTCCATCATTTACATACGTATTTATGAGTTTGACAGCACAGAGTCACATTCTTACCCCAGCCGATGGCGAGGTAAATGTAGAAGTATTTCTTCTCGCTGAAAACAGTGATGACAAGAAGGCTGTGCAAGTAGATCCCTTCCACCAGCAGCCAGTAGTTGTTGGCCATCACGCTGTACTGCATCATCACCATGGCACCACGGCACCACATCACAGCCTGACACACAGCAAAAGGTATGAGTGGAGAAGGACACATGCAGGAAGGAAGTCCTCTAACTACAAAGGATGTTTGTGGTAAAAATATACACTCAGATTTTTGGAAGCCTGATTAAAATCTTTATAATTGGATGTAACTCATAAGGATTGGCCATCTGTCGATGAGCCACGTAGCTAAACGTGTCTTTATTAAAAATGCGCCTGCAGGATCAATGAGGATCAAATCCTTTTATGATGTAGTTCTCGCTTCCTGTCTAAACTGCAACAATAAACAAAAGCATCACTGTGGTGACAATCTGTCCAATTATCTCAAAATGATTCATCACATAACAACTGAACTAAGTATTGACTGATGCAGACACATTCAGTTTGTTTATTCTGTTTAAACTTGACTCAAACCTTGAAAACCTTGATTTGAATAACAGCAAATTAACCAAATCACAGAAAAACTCAGAAGGAAGTTTTGCACAAACTTTTTTGGATGTAACGCGTCTAGACAAAATCAATACCTAATCAGATCCTTGTTAAGTGATAAACTGTGTGATGCCTTTAAAAGCTTTAAAACATGAAAAACGGGTGTTTTAAGCTCTTTAGATTGTGTTATGTCGTGTGTTTACGTTTAAACATTTGATTTTCCACAAAGGTTTCAGTTCTCATCATTTTAATCTCCCTTTAATGGCACCATTCAACAAAAGTGACAGGATTAAATTTAAACCAAGAGCCAATTTGTAGATTCATGAGCTGCTGCCTCCTCTTTGGCATTTTAATCACTAGTTTAAATGATCTGAGTTGCGCTCCTGAAGTGCTCGCAGTAACCAAGCTTCAAGGTTAACTTGGTGGGAAACAGTAAATAAAAAATCGGCTGTGTAAAATATTTCTCTGATCCAAATGAGCTGCATGTGAAGCGGAAGTGTGTGTGTGTGCGCGTGTGTGTACTCTCTCACCGGTATGTTGACCCAGGCTTGTGTCCGGGCGCTGCTGCCGCTCCGTGGGTCCAGAGTGAGGGTGAGGAGGGCGTCTTTGACCAGAATGGACACAGCTCTCAGGATGAAGGAAGCAAACAGGTTCATGTGGATGTTGTTCCTCATGCAGTGGAGCTTCCTGTGAGAGAAAAATGTCTTTACTGAGTCAGGAGGACCTTGTTTTTGATCTATATGCTGCCTATTCATTACATTTTAAAGGTGCAAGGTGTTAGAATGGAGTAGAAATGACACCCTGTGGTCAAATGCGGTTACTGCAGTGTATTTTCCTAAGCAAAAAAATCACTTTCTCACTGCCGTTCCGTGAGTTTCATGGCTGTTGCCAGTTGCAAATCAGCGGCAGAAGATTCTAAAGGATAAGCGAGTCGAGTCATGCACAGTAAATCCTGGAACTCACTGTGCGATTTTCAGCCATCTTAGCCAAATCCTGTGTCGTGAGCAAAATTGTGTAAATAACGGTGACCGCGGGAGTGATTTGCACATCTGTAGTTGTCCAGTCTGACCGGCTCTGTGAAAGCTTTTTGAGCCGTCTCACGACCCAAATCAGCCTCCGACAATCTACAAGCATGCTTGAAAACCTACGATTCCTGTCAGCAATCGACCAATGAAAATGCACCTTTGGGACGCCGCAGCAGCAAGACTCCACCTCTCTGGGCTTTGGTTTCAATTTATGTTTAAAAGGCAGATTATAAACCACACACAAGTTTTTATTTTTGTTAATAGCCCAAGTTAAACTGGAGTTTTACAAAAAATAATTAAACTACATTTTTAGACCATCAAGTGAATCATGAAAACCTGGATTCTGTGATCTGTGAAAGTGTCGGAGATGAGCTGACGAACATAAACCACAAAAAACATGAGATCCCTTTTCATTTGGTGGAAATTTCTCATATTCAACCGATAAGGATGGTTCAGTAGCGTTTTCCTGCAGTGGGACAGAGAAGCTCCGCTTCGTGACAGCGGGTGTGATGAGCTGTCACAGACCTCACGGCAAAAGTTTAGATGTTGGAGCACTCTGTGACAGATAGTTATTTCTCTGTAGTTTCGTGAGTTTTTTTTTTTCATGTATAAAAGGGGAGAAGGATCAATGACCAGCAGACAGCTCAGCTGTTTAGCTGAATGATGGGAAAAGGAGACCCACAGCTGGAGTATGATGCCAAAGCCAGGGTTTTGAAATGATTCTACTCCTTAGAGGAAGATGGGTTGGGTCACACAAAAAATGTGTGTTTTTTTTTTTTTTTTTTTTTTTTTTTTTATCTTTTCAGCTTTGTTTTGGTTAGCTGCTGATAAATACATTGTCATATCTGGTGTTAGCAATCTTGGGTGTTTTACGGTAGGGAGCACTTACCACACTTATTATGGTAATATTTCTCCAGCATTGGAGGAATTGTAGTTGTTTGCCATCTTGCTGTTTGCTCTTAATAGTTCTGAAAGACTTATTAAAGGAAGTAAAACGCCACGATTGACTCATTATTCACCTCACACATACATTTCATTGTAACGTCGAGTTATTGGTCATTGAAAAAGTAGCTTGACATAATTGAAAATAATTTACCGTTAGCATTGTTAGGTCAATGTTAGCCTCTAGCCTGGTTCACCCGATTTTAGAGTAAAAAAAAAAAAGATGACGCGGCCTCTTTGGGTACATAAAATACCTTCTGGGTCGCTCCTGTTTACTGGCTTCAGTTCTTTAACCCTCTCTGAAGCCTTTTGCCTGCCAGTGTCAAATGACAAATGCCAACACTGCAACGTTAGCTTGCAGGAGACATGGCTATCTCACACACTCACTGATTGTAAACATTAACAGTACCTTTTAATCATTCAGCTTCATTGGCTTCCCACTCTTTAAAGAGAAAATTATATATAAAGCCTTGAACAATCAAGCTCCTAAATACAACGTTGACCTCTTGAACCGTGGTGTCCTACACAGGTCACTGAGATGGGGCCACCAAGCCTTTTGGGTAATCCTCACACTAAATTGAAAACTAAGGGCAGACATGCTTTGTCTTCTTTGTTTTTAAGACCTCTCTTTAGAAGAGTTAGTATTTTCTTTAAAAGCCTTCTGCCCTCAGAGTATCTAAAAACTGCAGGAAGCACATATAATTTATTTGTAATTGTTGAATTTTTTAATAATGCAAAATAGCATTCACCAGTAAAAAGTTAAATGTGGGTGTTCTGGTGTGTATTTATTTTATCAGGCAATAAAGGGCTAACGCGAAGGGCTAGGTAAAAACCATCTAGGTCTTCGTTCTCTTATAAATTAACTTATTCTTCTCTTGATCCTTTGGATTATTTCTGCATGTTTAGAAGATGTTTTACCTGAAGCTGATGAGGACTCCCAGGGCCAGCAGCAGAGCTCCCAGAGAAAGGGAGTAGCCCACCGTATACATGATCCGGAGCTGACTGAGGATGCGACCGTACTGCTGCTGCAAACCCAACAGACACACAAAGACACTGTGTTCATCATCATTTCACAAAAACACACAGCTGAAAATATTTTGGGGGCAAAATGCATTAAACATGTGAACAGATGGAACGATTTTACATTTCAGATTCAGTCACATTGCTGCCCAACCATCTGTCATTGTAAGAAGCTTCGAACATGACAAGAATGAAATCTGCTGTTTGCACACACACCTCACGGGGGTCGTCCTCACACTCACTGGTATTCTTTTGACCCCATTTACCATCCTCACTGCAGACTCTGTAGACCAGACCCCGCTGAACTGTTCACGAGGAGATAAGAGATTAAGATCAGACATATTTATCATTTACTTCATTTTTTTCATGTTCCGTTAGAATGTTTTCTTATTGTGAGTTTGGTTCCTATAGAAAACTTATCCTATTCTTTACTTTTGAAAATCATTGTTTCATTAAATTTCTGCCTACCACTCCATCTGATCCAAGATGGCTGCCATGGGTAAGTGTTCATAGTAAACACAAAAATGGCTTCAACTCTAAATTTGACTGATAACGAGCTGAAACTGTGGGTGCTAGAAGATGAAGGGGTTTAATGAACCACTAGATGCATTTTCAAGATGGCCGCCAAAGCAAATACAAAAATAGCTATAGTTCAGGACTACAGGTTGTTTACATGTCCTCCAGATCTAAGGAATCTCCTTTAAAGAATGCTAGGCTTTCACTATTTTTCTTGTCTGAATTAATTTTTTACATTTTTGGTTACAAGCAAATAAAAAAAACCGTATATCTTCTTTGGAGTTTGGAGAAAAAAGTAATTTCCCAACTTCTCATCCACACTGGAGGCATCAGGGGTGCACTGTTATTGAATGTATTGTAGTCTATGCTTTGATTGAAACCAACTGCGCAACATTTCAGGCACACCCCAGAAGCAGCACGCCGCTGAAGGTGGGTTTGGGTTCTATTTTTGCCACGAGCCACTTCTGGGGCACTTCAAATAACACAGAGCTAGACAGGAAATCACACGATATCAGTCTACAATGTCTAGTAATTTTCAAAATAAAATACATTTGTAGAGATGCAATTTCTATGTAAATTACATCAATTCATTGGACCCGAAATCATATTTATTCCCAACATATTTCGAGAAGTGCAACGGTGTGTTTTTCATCAATCAATCAATCAATCAATCAATCAATCAATCAATCAATACTTTATTAATCCAGAGGGAAATTACAGTTTCAGTACACACAATTCAGTCGGGTTTTCACAGCATCTGTCGGCATTCCTTCGTGGGGGTTTTAGTTGCTTGAACTGACAGGGTGTCAGATTCACATAACAATATTTTGTTTGGGTCAGGCTGAGAAAATTTTCCTCTCTGGCTTTAGTCTTTAAACTGATCATTCCAGTCCTTCAGTGGAGCCAATTTTGGGTTTTTAAACCTGTCCATACCGTCCAGTGACTCTCTCCGAGATGACATCTATTTTGTGCACTAATACCAGTATCGCAGCTAGAACATTGTCCAGCTTACGATTCACCTCGAGTAACGTCCCAGTCTGAGAAGTCTCCACACGGACGGTGCTTTCCATGGGTGCGGGTCGCCCTCCAATCGCTCCCGTCTTCCCAAATTTCCAGAAAACCAGATATCCCCCCACTCCAATCAGAAGAAATCCAGTGATCATCAGGCCGAATATCCACATGTCTTTGATGTCCTCAATGGACAGCTGGCTGAGGCATATGATCTTCCATTCCTTCCAGGAATCCAGCATACACCCCACCGGGTGTGTCCCCTGTGGACATGTGGGAGCCCCCGCTCTGTTCTCATTGTTGAAAAAATCTTATCAATCGCATTGAATGACCAATTTATCAAATCCATGGTTAGTAAAAATAAGGTTTTTCAGAAGAAATGCAGAGAAGTGCTCTGCGGGCAGACAGGACAAAGAGCCTTGGGAAAAAAAGATAAGGGAGCGAAAGAGAGAAGCGTCTGTGCTCCGCGAGTGCCTTGAAGAAAAGAAACATGGCTCTAATTCTGGCAGTGAGGCACACAAATGTGATCTCCTTTTTCGTTTTTTAGGTCTAATGGCATAAACAAACCATGACTTTTGAAGGCATGCGTGATGTTGGGATCTTGCGAGTCCAGAGAGGAAGACAGTGGATTGATGTGCCGCTGATCCCTCCATTGTGGATTTGAAGTTGGTCACATCGCATTGTCACAAGCTTCTTTGATTCATGGTTTGTGTCACAAAAACACAAAAGTGACACTTTGACAGATCAGAGGAGTTTTAAATAAACTTTTAAAAGTACTGCAGTGTGAAATGCTACTCGTGCTCGTTGTGTAGCTTGACTAATGTTTGGCCTTCACACTGAATAACAACTTTTATTCAGACCACTTCAGGAGTTGAGCGTGTATTACAGTTTTATTTACAACATCAGGTGAAAGTGGATAGGCACAACACTTTATTTAAAAAAATAAATTAACAAATAAATACATAGTTCTGTTAACGATAAGTCTGAAAACCTTCTGCATTTATGGCTGCATGGTGGCGCAGTGGTTAGCACTGTTGCCTCGCAGCACGAAGGTTGCAGGTTCGAAACTCGGCTGCGGCCATTCTGCGTGGAGTTGCGTGTTCTCCCCATGCATGCGTGGGTTTCCTCCGGGTACTCCGGTTTCCCCCACAGATCACAACATGCCCTATAGGTTATAAATTGTAAGTCGCTTTGGATAAAAGCGCTTGCTAAACAAATAAACACAATTTAATTTTAGCTTTGATATTATCTGATGACTCTTCCTACAAGACTGAAATAGTTTTATGTCCAATGATGAAATTGTTCAATCCCGAAGGACAAAATATATTTTATTGTAGCCTCTTGTCAGAAGAAACGTTTTTGTCAAGTAAAAAAGGATGAAAAATAAATAAAACAAAATTGTATTAGAGGCTAAAATGTTCAGAAACGACTACAACTGTCCAGCATGAGTACTCTGATTCTTATTTTATTTATTTTTCTGTAAAGAAGTAGAAATGTGTGCCGTGCAGTGTTTTTCATGCAGGATTATCTCATGGAGAATGTGATGAATATGCATGAAATAAATGAGTTGTCGGAATTTCAGGATACATTCTGGGAGGAGGGGATTGACCGGCAGATGCAATGGCCCGGTTCTGTCAGCTGTGGTGTCTCCATTCGCAATGCGCCCTTTCAGGAATTTGCACACAGACGTTGAATATTGGGACGGCGGTGGGTGATGTCATGGATCAGCACCAAAAAGCGTTCACATTAACATTAATAACATGTAAAAATTTATTCTGTTGAAGTTTATCATAATTTAATCCATTCGGAGGACGAGAGCAGCTGCGCGATCCGAAATGTGGCGTTCAGAGACCAGAAGCTTCATTTCTTACGGCGCTCTGTGAGACAACAAAGCCCTGTGAATGGCGTTGTGGAGGGATTCCGCAGGTTTTGTCGGTGTCGGGAGTTTAGTAACAGCAATTTTAAAGCAGTGATTGGTGCTTATTTTCTTTTGCTTCCATTCCGCTTCACGAGCAGCTCTTCTAATTTTACCACTGCCGGTTATTTTGGACATCTCCTGATGTCATTTCCTACTGAGATACAGCGTGATCGCCATTGTGAGTTAACCAAAAGTTTCGCTCAGCTACTCCGGGCCCTTCTGAGTACCTACCCCTCATCGGGTACCATGAAAGGTCCTAAAAATGGCTGTTCAGCTCACCCGGGCAAGTGGAGACATGCACGTCGAGAAGTTCCTGTAAATTTATTGAAGTAGTTGTTGTGTTTTGCACAGATAATGATTAAAGTCTGCATGATAGCAGAAATGTGATGATAGTTACCTTAAATGATTTACAGTAAATCCTCTAATATTGGCCTGTATTCAATTAATGGCCGGGTATCACATTTTGGCCGGTGTCGGAGTCGGCGGAGGTGAATAATGGCCGTTTTTTTTTATTGTGACCGGGTGGAATGTGGTAACAAGCAAGTACGGGGGGCGGTTGTGTCATCCGTCTCACTTTTGATTTGCCAGCTAGTCGCTGTCACGTGATAATGACCGGCAAGATGCAGCCCTCGGAAACGACAGCAGCCTGCTGTCAGCAGGTGACAAGCTCCTGCGCATCAGGAGGCAACGCGCTGTGCCAGAGCGTCGGTACTGGCACCCGCCGTAAAACGGACATTTAACCAAATTGTGACCTTTTCCCTCTTGCAATTTAACATTCCCCTCACCCCCATCCTAACCTTAACCGGCTTGCGCATGCAAAGCTCTGATCGTTGACGCACTCCAGACATCTGCGTCCTGAGCACGGCCACAGTAACAGTAACAAATAGGTGTCGCCACCTCAAAAAATAATTTAACACGCGGTCGTTCATGTCGGCTCATTTCCTTTTACGTTTTCTGTCTTTTACTCTTTTATTTGTGCCTGATGCTTTTCACTTTCGCTGTTTTTGCGGTCGATCTTTTAGAACTGCAGTTCAAAGGTAACTCATAAGGTGAATATATATGAACCCAGGTAGCAGTTTCTCTTTAGGATTGAGAGGAGATGCAGGAAGATAATAAACAGACAGGATAGAATAATAGTCAAATAAATACAAGTTAGTTTTTGTACCTGCTGGTTGCAACAAACAGACACCATTGAAGGTAATCAGAAGTGAGGAACAGAAAATGAAATGATTATTTTAATGTTTAGAGCAGCAGGAACTCCGAGAGGCTGCAGGCGCATCAGTGAGTTTGCGGCCGCTGCGCAGGGGGAGGGGGGAGAGGGCTGAAGCAGAAACTACCGTTGTTAAAAGAAATGTGTTTAACTTTGAAAATGTGGGCGCAATTTTAATTGTCAAAAACTCCAGCGAACCATTAGTTCATTTTGCTCAAATAGAAATAGAGGCCTGCCTCTAATTCTGGTCCTCCTTCCAATAAAGGCCTGGAGCTTGATGAGCTTGGCCCGGGCCTGTATTAGAGGATTTACGGTATTTTCTTTTTTATTACCCCCTTATATATTGGTATTAGTTTATACTGGTTTATCAGATATTGGTTCAAAAAGCCATTATAATCTCTAGTAATTATTTGTTTTGTAGACATTTGCATTCTCAGACAGACCTTTGTGATACCATGGCAGGAACCACGGACAAGTGATGTTGACAATTGTTCCTGGAACTCCATCGGGCCAGCAGGCATATAAATCAAAGGTTCGGTTACACACCAACCCTGAAACAGAAAGTAGGTCTGTGGAACTAAGCAGACGGCTGAGGAGATTGTGTTTTATTTTATAACCCTGAATAGAATAGGACAGACTTCATTGATCCCACAGTGGGGAGATGATCTTGTTACATGTATGAATGCATCTCACTGAGATTTGGAGAAAGGCCCACCTGTGGCAGGTGGTGTGGAGTTGATGAAGTCCATGCATTGGTCCTTGTAGCTGCTCCACTGCTCCTTCACAAGCTCCAGAGAGTTAGCAGATGAGACCTGAGGAAAGAGAAGCTTCCTAAAGCGCCATGTGAAGTTTTTCCCTCTGGTGTGAGCTCTCAGTGGTACGCCAGAAAGAGTGCATTAAAGGTTAAGTTCCTCCGCGTGTGTGGGAGTGTGTAGGAGAACCTAAATAGGGAGCAGGACAGTACCTTTGTGCAGCTGGAGAGCATGAGCAAGGCCAAGAGGAGACACACCTTGGACATCCCACTGATGCTGGGAGAGTGGGGGTCAGTGGGGGCCAGAAGACGGAGGAATCCCAACACATGAGGCAGCCTCGGACTGAACTCACTCAGCTGCCTACACACACACACACACACATGCACGCACGCACACACACACACATGCACGCACGCACACACATACACATGCACACACACACGCATGCAACACACACACACACACATGCACGCACACACATACACACACACATGCACACACACACACGCATGCATGCACACACACGCCCATGCATGCACACATGCACGCACGCACACACACACACACACACATCCATGCATGCACACACACACACACATGCATGCACACACACGCGCACACACATGCACACACATGCATGCACACACACACATGCGCATGCA